>NC_060177.1:57799612-57944612 GCF_021184085.1 Oncorhynchus gorbuscha | reverse complement strand
TGGCTTCTTCTTTGCTGGGCGGCCTTTCAGGATATGTCGATATAGGACTTGTTTTACTGTGGATATAGATACTTTTGTAACTGTTTCCTCCAGCATCTTCACAAGATCCTTTGCTGTTGTTCAGGGATTGATTTGCACTCTAGGAGACAGAACGCTTCTCCTTCCTGAGCGCTATGACTGCGGGATCCCATTGTGTCTATACTTGCGTACTATTGTTTGTACAGATGAACATGGTACCTTCAGGCGTTTGGAAATTGCTCCAAAGGATGAACCAGACTTGTGGAGGTCTACAATTTTTTTCTGAGGTCTTGGCTGATTTCTGTTGATATTCCCATGATGTCAAGCAAAGAGGCACTGAGTTTGAAGGTAGGCCTTGAAATACATCCACAGGTACACCTCCAATTGACTCAAATGATGTCAATTGGTCTATCAGAAGCTTCTAAAGCCATGACATCATTTTCTGGAATTTTCCAAGCTGTTTAAAGGCACAGTCAGCTTAGTGCATCTAAACTTCTGACCCACTGGAATTGTGATACAGTGAATTATAAGTGAAATAATCTGTCTGTAAACAATTGTTGGAAAAATGACTTGTGTCATGCACAAAGTAGATGTCCTAACCGACTTGCCAAAACTATAGTTTGTTAACAAGACATTTGTGGAGTGGTTGAAAAACGAGTGTTAATGACTCCAACCTAATTGTATGTAAACTTCCAACTTCAACTGTATAGCTGATTCATGATTTCGACTGTCTGAGAAACACTGTCTCGTTCCGACTCCCAACACGTTCATTATTATGAGATTGCTGGAGATCGGATTTGAATATTGAAACAATGTTGCAAATGACGGAAAGACAGACAGCAAGGTTTATACAAATCTCCACCGTTGAAAACTAAATGTTAGTCTAAAAAAATGTGAGATAATGTCGAGATGCTTTTTATAGTGGAGATCAAGTTTATAAATTGCCTGGCTGGGCTGAGACAGTTGATTGCACAGTCAGATGGAACAGAATAAATAGGCATTTCAACATCATAGATTTAGCCGGTGGTAACTTGTGGAATAGACACTGGCTGGAATGTGATTTTAACCAATCAGCCTTCAGGATTAGACCCACCCCTTTGTTAATAAACCCGTGTGGTACCTAGATTGAACAATGGTAAAAGAGCCTCTTAATCTGTTTGTTATGTAGGGATTAGAAGAAATAAAGGGCACAAGGCATGATTCCATCAGGAACTGGTTATTGGTTTGATCAAAGACTATGTTCAATGTCTTTGTCTTGTCTTTCATCAAGTATAATATAAATCATTTAATAATAATATGGATTAGAATAATAATAATAATAATATAAATAATTAGGAGGGGCAGATTCAAGGACATTCACTAAGCATCATTAACCTTCTCAGAACATCTTATTATTGTCTCACTATTGTGTTTCAGCGGTGAAATCAACAGCCATGTCTCTGGTCTCTCAGCATCATGGTGGACATAGTGGAAAAGCAGCAACATAGTGGAAGAGCAGGTCCCTCCCTGGATGTCACCAAAATGCAAAATGCTTCAGATAATTACAGGGAGGGGAGAGGGTGTCTCCTACATACAGTTTCAGATGATCCAGCTGAACTATATAAGTGCTTTCTCAGTCTCAACATATAGAGACACGGAGGTAAAGAAGACAGACCACAACCGCTACATAATATACAGGTGAGTGTTTGGATAGTACAGTTAGAGAATAATGCATGTATTATTACTATGAGCATCCCTCTGACGGTCAACATCCAATAATGGAATTAATTCATTTAAGTTGATAATGGAATTATACACAGAATTAAAACATTATTACTCTTTATTTGTTGGTGTTCTTCAGCTGAATGAGTCTTACCATATCTACTTTTGTCTTGCAGCTCTTAACACATAAAAAGCAATATGGCAGGTATTTTCCTCGTTCTACTCTGGTCTATATTCAAGAAAGATGTCTATGGTGACTGTGTAATTACAAAATTCTGACAAAATAACTTAGAAATATTGCTGAATAAATAAACGTGAATATAGGAATTCAAAATATGTCCCTGTATTTAGCTAACTATCCTTCAAAATGAAAAAGTGGCATCTAAATTGGCATATTTTATTAGGTGCGAGCTTTGAGCAGGAGTTTCTGGATACCCACAATGCATACAGGAGAAAGCATGGCACCCCCGAACTGACCCTGAGCAGAGACCTGTACAACTCTGCTCAGGAATGGGCTGACCACTTGGTAGCAATCAATACCATGCAGCACAGCAACACTCTACTACACATGGAGCTCTGCCCCCAATACTCTAACAGGTGGGTTACAATATTTCACTTTGACACTGTCAAGTTGGGTTTTAGAATTTGACGGCTCATGGGTCTTTGCTACTAGTACTCTCGCCGTAGATGTGCTAATACTCATTCAGATTACAGTGTGTATTTGCCATGTCAAGTAGGAGGGGTCCTTACATTTGTACCTGACTGCATGTTTTAGGGAAGGTGGCTGTCGACAACTGGTACAGCGAGATCAAAGACTACAACTTCAGCGAACCTGGATTCACCTCAAACACTAGTACACTGTTATTACACATCTTTCTGGAAAATGTGTGGTTTGAGATCAGGTGTTCAGAACGCAAATTATGTCAAACTTAAACAGAAAGCTTTCAACCATATTGGACATAACAAAGCCAAGACCCAGAGATGCCGTTTTAATCGTAACCTTATGTATTGTGGCATTTCTCCAATAGGAGAACTCTCCTTCCACCAAGGTGGTGTGGAAGGAGAGTACTGAGGTGGGGTGGGCCTGGGGATTAATGGCGAGACTGTCTTTGTGGTAGGCCAGTACAACCCAGCAGGAAACATGAACATGGAGGGATACTTTATAGATAACGTCCTCCCTGAAGGTAACTGATTGTCTATTCAAAAATCAATGATCTACACCTGAATCGATAACTAAGCCAGTCATGTTCTGTTACAGTAACTGTAGTGTCATGGGGTACAGTGTTGGTATACAGTACATGCTGCTCTTGCATGTTACCCCAGTTTACTAACCCCTCATGTCAGCAGGCTCATGCTTCACTATGCTCTGTTGTCTCTTTCCAGTGTAATAAAAGGCTGTGCATCTTTAGGTGGCGGCAAGAAGAGCACCTCTGGTTCAGACACCTCAAGCCAACCACCTCGCTCCGAGGCAACATGCGCTGTGCTATAGGAGCCATAGTGATCAGCCTTCTCCTATCTGCATGTCGACGGACCCTCATCGTTGGTCATATTGGTCTGCAGCTGCTTCACTCCGTAACAGGCGTACCAATCGACACAAACCATCCCCAATCACCTTCACTGTAAGAAAGACGTACGGTTTTGTGTACTTTAAATGACAAATAAAGTTTTGCTGGGCTATAACTTCATGACCCCTCACTCCCACCTGAGAACTCAATTCAGATCCCTCCAACTTGAGGAGGGCATATGAGGTATGCGGTCAGCTGTATGGCTGGCTCAGAGAAGAGGACGCCCCTGCCTTGCACAGTCCTGTGGGACATCTTAATTGGGCATGGGACACAAGCTAAGGCTTGATCACCCTTTAGCTGGCCACCTTTGATGAGGGTGTTTAGTGATTAAAGGCCGAAACACCCACTGATTCGAAGGCACACTACTGAGGATGTGTCCCAAAAATTGACATCTTACCCCAGTCTAAGAAATAAACCTCCCATGCCACTCTGTCAACATCACGGCAAATCTCATGCGAGTGCATTCCATCTATTGGCACAATGGACAGTTTTTAACATCTCGTCCCGTGTTTTATGATTCTGATTATCTGGACCAGTCCAGTGACTGCTGTGAAAGGACAGCTGACAACATAGGAAAGTCTGTGTGACAGCTTGGAGAGACAGCTGACCGGAGGGAATAGACCCCACTGGGGCTGTCATGGGTTAGCTACCCATGTTGGCAGTCTCCGACGCTGTTTCAGTATGTTGGAGACACCCGCTAAGTGCTACTGAAAGTCAACAAAGGAACATACCCCTAGAGCCTGCGAGAGCTGGGGCGCAAGATGGCTCAACGACTGATCACACGGTTACGGACCCAGGAACGGAAACGACTACGAGTAGGAACACAGCACATGAGACAACCATAACAGCAGCAGGACACACACTTCAGGTGTGCAGCTGTGGTTGGGAGAGAGTAACATCGGCAAGGGGGTTAAGGATCCATCAAGGGAGGAAAAGGTGCTTGTTAGAGAAGCAGAGACAGGGACCTCGCATTGACCAGTACTTCTTACGAAGCAGCCAGTCAAATCAGTCGAATGAAGCACAGCAACGGGACGCAAACCAAAGTTCGCAGAGCATCAGCACCCCTGTAACTGAGGAGGATAACACAAGCACAGAAATGCCGGTGGATGAACTCACCCAACCACACAGACCTCTAAAAGAGGAAAAGATCAAAGGGCACAGACCGAGTGTGAAGTGGCCCAAAGCCGTTGAAAAGAGAGAGTGGGAAACAATCAACAACGACCTGACAAAAATCTTGGAACAACAGGTAGGAAAAGCAGAGAAAAAGCTTGAAAGGATGGGAGACATTATTTACCACTACGGAGAAGAGCGCTTTGGCGTAAACGAAAGGAGAAGTGGCAAGACACCTCCCGCACCAGCCAAATCTAGGAGACAGCAGGAGATCAAGATACTTGTCAGAGAGAGAAGGCAGCTGAGGAAGCAGTGGAAGAAGGCCTCTGATGCAGAGAGAGAAGGTCTCATGCTACTCCAAGCAGACATTAAATGTCGGCTGGCAACCTTGCGAAGAGCGGAAAACTTAAGGAAACTTCGTAGGAAGAAGGAACACTCAAGAACACGGTTCTATAAAAACCCCTTTAAGTTTGTCAAAGATCTCTTCGCAAAGGAAAAGTGCGGAATCCTAAAAACTACAAAGCCTGAACTGGAAGAACATCTGGAAAAGGTCCACCAGGACATGAAAAGGCATGAGCAGATAATCATCCCACATGACATCCCACCTATTCAACCACCAGAATTCAATCTGGACACTGACCCTCCAAAATGGAGGGAAGTAGAGAACGTTGTCCGAAGAGCAAGAGCGGCCTCGGCTCCTGGGCCTAATGGAGTACCACACAAGCTCTACAAGAACGCCCGGATGTTCTACGCTTTCTTTGGAGGCTCATGAGGATAGTGTGGCAGAAGGAAATAATACCAAAGGCATGGCGAAGGGCTGGTGGTGTGCTAATCCCGAAAGAGAAGGATGCGACAGACATCAGTCAATTCCGACCAATCTCCCTTCTCAACGTCGAAGGGAAGATCTTTTTCAGTAGTATAATAGCACAGAGGCTGTCCACTTATCTGGAAAGGAACAAGTACATTGATACATCTGTACAGAAAGCAGGCATTCCTGGTTTCTCTGGTTGCCTGGAACATACTAGTATGATTTGGCACCAGATCCAAACAGCTAAGAAGGACAAGAGAGACCTCTATGTCATCTTCCTCGACTTGGCCAATGCCTTTGGCTCAGTTCCCCATGAACTCCTCTGGGAATCCTTCAACATTTTCCACGTACCAGAACCCATCACTACACTGGTAAAGGCCTATTTCCAAGACCTGCAATTGTGTTTCACAACACCTGACTTCACAACAACATGGCAGCGCTTGGAAGTAGGCATAATGGCAGGCTGTACAATTTCTCCTCTGGCCTTCACTATGGCCATGGAAGTCATCATCAGGGCATCGAGATGGGTGGTCGGTGGTGAGAGAACTAAGGAAGGGCTCCGTCTCCCACCTATCCGAGCATACATGGATGACATGACTACACTGACCACCACTGCAGCATGCACCAGGCGGCTACTTGCAAAACTGCAGGATAACATCAAGTGGGCACGGATGAAAATCAAGCCAAGCAAATCTCGAAGCATCTCCATAGTCAAGGGACAGCTTAAAGATGTGAGGTTCTGCATTGGAGATGACCCGATACCAACGGTGTCTGAGCAACCCATCAAGAGCCTGGGTAGATGGTACAACGAAAGCCTCCGGGATAAAGATCAAGTGCAGCAAGTAAGGCAGGACATCGCCGACGGTCTTGAGAACATCAACAAGACCCTACTGCCTGGGAGGCTCAAGCTCTGGTGCCTACAGTTTGGACTTCTCCCAGGTAATGTGGCCACTCACCGTCTATGAGGTCCCAATAACAACAGTGGAGAAGATGGAGCGAACCATTACCTCATACGTGAAGAAATGGCTGGGTGTCCCACGATGCCTGAGTAACATCGGCCTCTATGGCAAAGGGGTCCTTGAACTACCTCTTACAAGTCTAACGGAGGAGTACAAGTGCTCTAAAGTAAGACTTCAGATGACATTGAAGGACTCCAAAGACCAGACCATTAGCAAGGCTGCACCTCCCCTACAAACTGGACGGAAATGGACATCATCCAATGCTGTGCAGCAAGCAACATCAGCCCTGAGACACCAAGACATTGTGGGGAATATCCAGCATGGAAGAGGAGGCTTTGGCCTGGCAGCAAGCAAACCAACGTTCCATAAGGCAACAACATCTGAACGCAGGAAGCTGGTGGTCGAGGAGGTGCGAAGACAGGAGGAGACTGCAAGAAGTGCAAAGGCTGTCTCTCTTGCTAAACAAGGGCAATGGACGCGGTGGGAAGGCCTGGAGAGGAGAAAGATCAACTGGAGTGAGCTTTGGCAAATGGAGGCAAGCAACATCAGCTTCATCATAAGAGCTGTTTATGATGTGCTTCCATCACCAAAAAATCTACATCAATGGTATGGCGAGGACTCGACCTGCCCCCTCTGCCCAGCTCCAGCGACTCTCAGGCATATAATGACAGGTTGCAAGACCAGCCTCTCACAAGGCCGCTACACCTGGAGGCACAATCAGGTCCTCAAGAGCCTGGCTGCAGCACTTGAGACCAAGAGGAGTGCAACCAATTCATTACCTCCAAAAACAAGCAATCCCGTCAAAACAACAACATTCATCCGGGAGGGACAGAAAAGGCCCAAGTATCCTCCTACAAAGCCAGAAACTGGACACCTAGCTATGGCCCGGGACTGGAAGATGCTTGTCGATATTGGCCAGCAACTCATTTTTCCACCTGAGATTGCTTCTACCAACCTTAGGCCAGACATGGTACTCTGGTCCCCTTCACGAAAGGCTGTGTACATCATAGAGCTCACAGTCCCGTGGGAAAACTCTGTTGAAGAGGCCTACGAACGTAAGAAACTGCGTTACACAGAGTTGGCAGCAGACGCAACTCAGCGTGGCTGGAATGCAAAAGTCTGGCCAGTTGAAGTGGGATGCAGAGGATTCGTGGCTTCTTCCATCATCAGGTTGCTGAAAGAACTTGGAATCCATGGACAGGCTCTGCGGCAGACCGTCAGAGCAGTTTCTCAAGCAGCTGAAAGAGGTAGCCAGTGGATCTGGATCAAACGGAAGGACCCTTGCTGGGCTATAACTTCATGACCCCTCACCCCCACCTGAGAACTCAATTCAGATCCCTCCAACTTGAGGAGGGCATATGAGGTATGCGGTCAGCTGTATGGCTGGCTCAGAGAAGAGGACGCCCCTGCCTTGCACAGTCCTGTGGGACATCTTAATTGGGCATGGGACACAAGCTAAGGCTTGATCACCCTTTAGCTGGCCACCTTTGATGAGGGTGTTTAGTGATTAAAGGCCGAAACACCCACTGATTCGAAGGCACACTACTGAGGATGTGTCCCAAAAATTGACATCTTACCCCAGTCTAAGAAATAAACCTCCCATGCCACTCTGTCAACATCACGGCAAATCTCATGCGAGTGCATTCCATCTATTGGCACAATGGACAGTTTTTAACATCTCGTCCCGTGTTTTATGATTCTGCTTGTCATAAGCCAAACATACAATATTCACTGTTGAGACAGTTGGAGTTTTGTTCATTCCAAACCTAGATGACAGTCACTAGGCAACGGGGACGATCTGCTCCTCAGATAAACGGGGTGTAAAACCCTACATCTAACATATTCAAATGATCCAGCATGCTCATACTCATGGTCTGTTCTGCTTTCAATGAGCCATATCTGGGACACTTGCATAGTCAAGCTAATGAAAGAGGAGGATTGTTAACAGACATCTTCTACTGATTCAGGTACACAGAGAAAATGACACAATATTAAACAAAGAAAGTCCAAGACAATGGCATTCCTATATGCTCTTCAACTTTCTCATCATGATTTTTAACAAACCTAGGATTTGTTTAGATGAATCCATACACCCATACAAGAATGCCAGTGTGCTGGGATGTCTTCTTCCAATCATCCATAAAAAGCCATGGTTTCCAATACAGCCAGTAGATGGCAGTAGATGGTTGGTATGTGATTGCTCTCAGGGAGTGTTGGAAGTGGGTGTGGAATAAGGGAGGGGTTTGGAGTCAGACACACAATGGACTGCTTAGCAGCTGCCTCCAGTGGAAGGCCTCTGAAAGAGATCATCAAACCAAATGAGTACATGTTCGTAAACTATCCCAGAGATTTTTTTCTTATGGGAGAATGTAGTTGTGTCCAATATGCTTCAATAAACACTATAAATGGTAAGCAATATTTATTTATTGAAATCATTGATTGAATGATTCAAATCTATGTCACTACCACAGAGCTCATTTAAACCATTTGGAGATCATCTCTGCCCTTAGAAAAGAGAAGAAAAACTCCACAGAGAAAAATACATTTGATTGGGAGACTATATTAATTTGATTAAAGAGTGACTTGAAAGAGTGTACATGCAATTGCTTTATTAATGAATGGACAGTATTGTTCAAAATGATTTGAACCATCTCAACATCTGCTCTGGCACAACCTATTGCACCATACATCAGATATGAGGCTTATTCTGAGTGCCCTCTAGTGGGCCAGTATTTATTACAAGAGGTCATGAAAAGATGTATTTTCACTCTAATCTCAAAATCCCAGATGCAGAAGCTTTACATTAGCACCCTCCAGAAGGTTATAAATCCAGATTGATCCAGTGTACCGGCTCATCCTCAATCACACCCATTACCTTCCATCTCAGCCACCATCCCACTCAGTCAGTCCGCCAGTGGCAGTGATAGCCCGCTACATAACCAGCATAGTATATTCTCCGTAATGTGATGTTTTTGTAAGCCTGTTTTGGTAAGTGTCATAGTGGAGGGCTGGACTTCCCCGGGCCACAGCTGACTATGTTCTCTGAGTACGCATCATCATCGTCAGTGAGCTCAGTGGATGTGCTGCATAGTCTGGGGCTGAATGTCCGTCAGCATTAGCATCAGCTGTGCTTCCTGACTGACTGTTCTCCCAGGGGACCAGCTATAGAGACAAATAAAGAAGCACAGTTAAAGGCAAGCATGCATGGTCAATCTCTGAAAAATCAATGGAAGAAGGATTACCTACCCTCTCTGCGTCTGGGCACTGTTCCATTATTCACACTGCAGCCTAGCCTACTACCCCACCATTGAAGGAGTGCCCTCCCTCTCTCTTACAATAATGAAACTATTAAGGACAGATATGGTGATACAGTTTACTACACTTAGAGATAGGGCATCTATCAGACATCCATTTCTTGTAACTGTGTCTCAGAGTGAATGTAAATACTGAGGAGAGTTGTGGCTGAATCACTGGGGTCCCTGAGTAGACATACTGTACAGGACCACTGCCTCACGCCAGATGGCGTCACTCCTATGCGACGATCGTCCCTCAACCGATCAGTGCAGACGTGAGACAAAGGTGCAGTACATGATAATTGTGAGACACAGCTGTTCCTGTCCAACACCTGCCCTGTAATATTAGTCCCACCCCCCATTCCACCCACAATTGTAGTGTATAGTGCAGGCCAGGACAGACCACCTCTGATTTTTGGTTTTAGACTACTAAATGTCACCCAAATAACTGTTGGGAGAACCCTCTTGTAACAAGTAACCATCTGTCTGTACCAATATGCTGGCTAGCTCTTGAAGCTGGGCAGGACTGGGAGTGGCAAGTGCTTTACAATCTTTTAGATATATGTACACTGTCAAGCTGTAGCAAATCAGCATCCATTTATAAATTGCCTTGGGTGTACGTGTTCTACACTGGTAGAAAACGGTCAGGACGCAGTGCTTGGATAGCAACATGACATTCCGACTGCGAATAGTGTGGACTAGCTAGCATTTCCATTCTGCCTGGGAGTCTTTTTTTGCATGGTCATGGTCTCTTTGTTATGGTGATCAATTCCAAGAGCAAACAATGTGGATGTGCAGCTCTGTCTTCCGCTTTCTCACACTACCCTGAGAATAAATGTAGTAATAAAGATATAACACGGATTCTGTTATATCTACAATGTCCTAATCCTTTTGCTATGGGTGTAGCATAATGCACCACTGCAACACTATCTGGCAGTACACAGAGAGGATAGGGTGCAATACTGCAGAGGGTGGGGAGATGCAGGAAAGCTGCAGAGTCAGGACAAGGCAATTTAACCATCAACCTTCTGGGGAGCTCTAGTCTAGTGGGACAGCCAGGCTGTCTGTGAGCAGATAATGAGGTATCATTATGGTCAAATTTGAGAAAATTGCTACCCAAGTCCACAAAGAGGCCAGCAAATACCCTCCCTTCGACTCGGAGGTGCTTTTATGCGGATGTACAGTAGACACACTCAGCTTGTTGTCAGCCTCACATCAAATGACAGCACACCACACAGGGTACAGTCAGATTCTATTCCCCTCCACACAGATGAATAATGAATTTACTGCAGAGCAGTAGCAACTGCAGAGGGATACAAATGGGTTGGATGAAAAGGAAATGTCACTCCCGCAGTCCTGTCTTGAGGCTGTCAATTGTTGGATAGGCCCATCCCTTTTCTGTCTGCTACTTTTAACTGCGATTGAAGCTAAGGCTAAGATACAGGCTAGGTTGAGACAGAACTAGAATGGGGATAATATATGTGACAGACAGAGAATGGTATGGGAGAAGTATTGTGTGAAACCATAATGAGCTGCTACCACTGTGTAGAATGTTATTAATGGAAATGCCTTTGTGACTGATTACTTTTGTCTCTTCTCTTCTTCTGTCAGCCCCAACAAAGAAAGCCCCACCGTTTTCCCCTTGTTACTATTAACACACCCAGCTGACTGTGCCCTGTCCTCTGTGACTGTGGCCACAACAGGGTATGAACAATGGAGGGGGCCATGAAACTATAGTTGAAAGTACACTGTGGTTGAGATTCAGATTACATGTTGGTCATATTTGTCACCAGCCCAACTGAACACCGCCTGCAGTCATAGGCATATGTCTAGGCTAGTATTCTGCATGTATGTACTATTTTCTACATTGTAGAATGATAGAGAATACATCAAAACTATGAAATAACAAATATGGAATAATGCAGTAACCAAAACTTGTTAAAACAAATTATTCAGATTCTTCAAATTAGCCACCCTCTGCCATGATGACATCTTTGCACACTCTTGGCACAGGTAGCCTAGTGGTTAGAGCATTGGGCCAGTAACTGAAAGGTTGCTAGAGCGAATCCCCGAACTGACTAAATAAAAATCTGTCATTCTGCCCTGAATTTGTTCCTAACTGACTTGCATAGTTAAATAAAGATCAAAAAATATCTCAACCAGCTTCATGAAGAATGCTTTTCCAACATTCTTGAAGGAGATCCCACATATGCTGAGCATTTGTTGGCTGCTTTTCCTTCACTCCGCGATCCAACTCATCCCAAACCATCTCAAGGCTTAATCTACATGAAAATGCATGTGATGCATACAGTGGTAAGAGCTGTAAGTGGGCCTTTATCATCAAACTAGGTCCTCTATCAAGGTCTGCTCAATGGATATCGTTCATAACTAACAAAGAAACAGGGTGTCGCTCCTCTGTCCTCCAACGCACAGCTCTGTGCCCATGCAGTGGTCCTGTGTAGCTCAGTTGGTAGAGCATGGCGCTTGTAACGCCAGGGTAGTGGGTTCGATCCCCGGGACCACCCATACGTAGAATGTATGCACACATGACTGTAAGTCGCTTTGGATAAAAGCGTCTGCTAAATGGCATATATTATTATTATTATATTAGTTGATGAGTGCTGGCGTCACAGAAGCCTTCTCCACCTGGCACACAGTTTAACTATTAATAAGCCCCCCTGCCCTAATTCCAGCACTGACTCAGCCATGCACTGCTCCCTTCCCAAGCCCACTATCTCTCTCCTGTTGCTGCACCCCTCCCAGTTCTGTCATCCTTCCAGACTGTGGCTGTCTCCCTGGGGTGTTGAGATCGATAGTGTATGCTAAACTGGATTTGAGCTATTTCATTGCACCATGCACCTGTTGTTTTATATTATATAATTGAGACTTTGCCAATACAATGATTTATACAATTTAACATGGCATCTTAAACATTTTACTGGACTGTCTTGTCACTTTATGACTAGACTATCTTGTGAACAGTAATACATACTAAGGAGCCGGATACTTTGGTTCACAGGTCAGAGTCTGCCATTGGCATTTGCATAGAGACACATTATATTATCAGACATGGATTAATTCCAAATAATAGGCTATGTAAATGCAGGATTTCTTCTAGCTTTATGTATGATAATCCTGTGATGAAGTTCACACTGTGGTCTTTAAGGGGAAAGCAGCAGCCAAGTGGTCTGTGTGTCGCACCTGACACAGCCCAGGCAGCCATGTTTAACAGTGCGCAAAAAGGGAGTCGCCCATAATCAGAAATATGTAACAACAATAACACTGAGAATTGGGGATATAAATGACTATGGGTAACTATAATCTCATAGAATGTTTCCGGCCAGGTGCCACAGGCTGTAGCCTCTTGCATTTAGATTATTATATTAGATAACAAAATAACTGGCATCTGTTCGATAACATATTAGATCACTTTCTTGACAGAACACATATAATATTTAGTTGGATACATGTTCTATAACAAAATGTACATCTTAATACGAAATAGCTGCCTTTTACCACCACGAAGCAACAAAAAAAAATAATGCCATGAATGGTTACAAAGTAACAATGAGCCACGTGGACTTGGAATAAATTGGTGAGGTATTTCGTAGTTTTACCATTTAATGTGAAAACGTTTCACGTATTTTTTTTGGAGTTAACGGATGTCTCTCTTAATCATGTAAAATCTGTGCCGTTTATTGGACAAAATATCGTTAGAATTTATAGTTTAAAAGGAGATACGATTTTCGCCGGCATAAAGGAAGTAGGACCTGTCTTCAAGATTATGTGAGAATCACACGTTTGCGTTCAGTTTGAATGACAGAAAGAACAGGCCAACGAAACTCATTCTTTATGAATACGATTGGTGTAGAAGTGTGTCAATAACTGGGTCTGATAAGCATTAGCCAATAAATGTTTCAGATTTGGTGACATGGAATTTAAGGGGAGGGCACAAAGTTCTTCTTATATAGCGTGGGAGCACATTCTTTCAGCGCAGTCTAAGAAAGGATAGAACTGGTTTTATTCGCATAAGAGTTGTTCTACAGTCAAAGTAAAAATGAGGGAAATTGTGCATCTTCAGGCTGGACAGTGTGGAAACCAGATCGGAGCTAAGGTTTGTACAATTATATATATTTTTTAATGAATTTGGTGCAACTCGTGCGATATAGGCGTGCGTAAAATCGCCGGTTCTTTGTATGTGTCCAGTTAACCCCACCCAAAGAACTGTATTGTTAATGAAAATTACTGTTAATTATATTCCTAACCCATTGATTGGTTTGTTTGTTGTGTACAAATGAAAAGAGCATTGGTGTTATTTATGCACTTCTGTATATTTTTATTCGACCGGTTTGATTTGGTCTCGAAATCTTGACACTGTATTAGCGAGGAAGTCAATACACATGAGAATGGGTATTAAGAAATGTCATTTTTTTAAACATTTGTATTAACGATATCAAAATGATCGATTAAATATGAATATACGTGGGCCTATGGATTACCATAATTTACCGACCTACTGCAATGCGCAAAATGGGAAGTAGTTCAGATGCCAAATAACATGGCCATATTACAACTACTCGCTTCAGTAGTGAATACAATTCGGTTGTCTTAATATACATAAGAATTCTTACCCTCCAAAAAAATGAAAGAATTTGACATTTGTTCAACGGAACATTATGGCCTACACTTTTTTTCGATTCATTGAGCGCGTGCCCCGCCCGTTTTTCTGGCGGATGTGGGCTGCGTTTCAGCAAGTGACGTATTTGAGCATTTCAAAACTACAACTGGTGCGTTTCAGCCAATCGGAAGTCATGCCGCGCGCGCGGAATTGTATTGGAGGGAGGTTTTCATTCCAGATGCCTAACTCAAAAACGTGTGTGGGCCTATCTAACGTTAAATGCAATAAAGTAGATTTGATCCAACGGGGTGGTCAAATGAGAATATTGAACCTATGTAATAATGGCATATGCCTACCAGTGTAATGGTATTTATTTACATGCATTTGATGGATGGATCCCACTTTGAATGGCATATTAGCTTAGCTAATATTGTGCGCTCTAGACTTAAACCTAATGCTCCTCTTGCAGTTCTGGGAGGTGATCAGTGACGAGCATGGCATTGACCCAACTGGTACATACCATGGGGACAGTGACCTCCAGCTCGATAGGATTAACGTATACTACAATGAAGCCTCAGGTAAGCCTTGTTTGTCTACTTTATTACCACATTCATTACGTTCTGTTATACTTCCCAATTTAATATGTGTGGTTCTGCCATTGACCTTTCTTTGCCTCGTGGTTGTCTAGGTGGTAAATACGTGCCCCGCGCTGTGCTTGTCGACTTGGAGCCAGGGACCATGGACTCTGTGAGATCCGGACCCTTCGGCCAGATCTTTAGACCCGACAACTTTGTGTTCGGTAGGTCCCTTTGCTTATTATTTTACTTTTTGAATTATGATGCAAGATACTGTAGATGATGTCACCAAAGAAAAGAGATGATTTACACATCTCTTGTTTTGCAGGCCAGAGTGGTGCTGGAAACAACTGGGCCAAGGGCCACTACACAGAGGGAGCTGAGCTGGTGGACTCAGTCCTGGATGTTGTGAGGAAGGAGGCAGAGAGCTGTGACTGTCTGCAGGGCTTCCAGCTCACCCACTCCCTGGGAGGTGGAACTGGCTCTGGCATGGGCACCCTGCTCATCAGCAAGATCCGTGAAGAGTACCCCGACCGCATCATGAACACCTTCAGCGTGGTGCCCTCACCCAAAGTATCAGACACTGTGGTGGAGCCCTACAATGCCACCCTGTCAGTCCACCAGCTAGTGGAAAACACTGACGAGACCTTCTGTATTGACAACGAGGCACTCTACGACATCTGCTTCCGTACCCTGAAACTCACTACTCCCTCCTACGGTGACCTCAACCACCTGGTGTCGGCCACAATGAGCGGCGTCACAACCTGCCTGCGGTTCCCAGGACAGCTGAATGCTGACCTCCGCAAGCTGGCCGTCAACATGGTGCCCTTCCCCCGCCTCCACTTCTTCATGCCCGGGTTTGCCCCCCTCACAAGCAGGGGAAGCCAGCAGTACCGCTCCCTCACTGTTCCCGAGCTCACCCAGCAGATGTTCGACGCCAAGAACATGATGGCCGCCTGCGACCCCCGCCACGGACGCTACCTTACAGTGGCTGCCATCTTCCGCGGGCGAATGTCCATGAAGGAGGTAGACGAGCAGATGCTGAACGTGCAGAACAAGAACAGCAGCTACTTCGTTGAATGGATCCCCAACAACGTCAAGACCGCCGTCTGCGACATTCCCCCGCGTGGCCTCAAGATGGCCGCCACCTTCATTGGCAACAGCACAGCAATCCAGGAGCTGTTCAAGCGTATCTCCGAGCAGTTCACAGCCATGTTCAGGCGTAAGGCTTTCCTCCATTGGTACACAGGTGAGGGTATGGACGAGATGGAGTTCACTGAGGCAGAGAGCAACATGAACGACCTGGTGTCTGAGTACCAGCAGTACCAGGACGCCACCGCTGAGGAGGAGGGAGAGTTTGAGGAGGAGGGAGAAGAGGAGCTGGCCTAAATGTTTGTGTAATTGTGCTCTTCCAAGCTGTGTTCACTGACATGTCAGTCTCAACCTTTCCAGTGTTCCATTATCTGTCCGTTTTTGTTTTGTCATCTCTGCTATTACTGTCATTTCTTGTCTGTACAGAAACATGTCAATAAAATTTCTTATGTTTAAAGTGCTGTTTCCCTTGATTCAATTATTACTATTTTTCAATAATTAAAATACCCAATAATACACTTCTGCCATTCTCCAGTTATTCAACTACATTTACATTTAAGTCATTTAGCAGACGCTCTTATCCAGAGCGACTTACAAATTGGACTAAGCATACAGTTTATTTATTTTTTATTGGCAACAATCTTTACCTCTTTACATGGTAATTTTTTTTTTTTTACCTTTATGGTAACAATATGCATCATAAATTGGGTGGTTTGAGCCCTGAGTGCTGATTGGCTGACAGCCTTGGAATATCAGACCATATACCACTGGTATGATAAAACGTTCATTTTTACAGCTCTAATCATGTTAACTAGTTTATAATAGCAATAAGGCACCTTGGGGGTTTGTGGTATATAGAATGGCTCCAGGCACTCCGCGTTGCATCGTGCACAAGAACAGCCCTTAACCATGGTATATTGGCTATATACCCCCCGGGGGCATTATTGCTTAAACAGTTCTATATATAAATGTAGAGCAGCTGGTCTGCTGGTGCTTTTATGAAACCCCATAATTGACATTCCTGTAGGTTTTCTGTACACCGTAAGATGAGTGGCTACAGTTCCTGAGCACAGTCATGTGCTCAAAGATTTGTTTTGCCATGCCTCTGAAATCTTAGCGAGCTAAGCTCATGGCATGTTTGTTTTAAATGTTTGGAATTGTAGTTATGCAAGCTATGATTTAGTCTGACAACATGCACTGTAAAACTAATAACCCTGCTAGTTATCTAAAGACTTCTATCCTATGTGATCTTCACAGAAAATTGGCAAACAGTGATATTTCGTAGTCCCTATTTAGTTCCTTATATGTCTATTTTGATGTTGGCACACACAAGCATAAGCATACATGTATCATAATGAAGTTTATTGTTCATTTGGCTGACAAATGTGTCGCATGACACACATTAGAATGTCTGTACAGTCATTATGTAGCCATAGGTTGAATTTGACAATCCAAAGAAGAAAACATTCAGCTGGATTTGGCATTTTCAGTTTTGTATGTCCTAATGCGGACACCTGATATGCAGATTGAAAAGCTTATCTCTCCTGAATAGAATTAGGATTCTGTTGTAAACTCGCTGGCCGGTTAATACTGTGAGTCTATTATATCTTTGTTGATCCCTGAAACTGTTATATGTCAACGTCTACAGAGCAAAGTTCAGTACCTGCCTGTCAGGCAATATTATCCCTGTCTGTGACGTGTTCATCCTGCCCAGCAACACCTCGTGATAACTATTAAAATATTCTTCCACCCTCTGGCACATAAAAAAAATATATATCGCTTTGGTACTACTTTTACAAGTACGCAGCCAGTCTTACTTTCAAAACCTTTCATTGTGCATTCATTTTGTATGTAGACATCTTTGTGAGGCTGGTTGGATGTACTGCCAACTTCTCGAAAACAACATTTTATGGTAGAGAAATTAATATTCAATTCTCTGGCAACAGCTTTGGGCGACATTCCTGTAGTCAGCATGCCAATTGCACGATCCCTCAAAACTTGATACATCTGTGGTATTATGTTGTGTGACAAAACTGCCTGTTTTAAAGTGGCATTTTATTGTCCACAGCTCAAGCTGCACCTGTGTAATGATCATGCTGTTTAATCAGCTTCTTGATATGCCACACCTGTCAATGTAAGAAGTAAGCATTTCTGTGCGTATGTACAATTTAGGGATTTTTTTATTTCAGTTCATGAAACATGGCACCAACACTTTACATGTTGCGTTTATAATTTTGTTCAGTGTATAATGAGGACATTGGTGTAAAAACCAAAACACAACATAATATCTTCTACATTTTGTTATTTTAACAACCAATAGCAAAAAATGTAAGATACATGTTTATTTTTTAAGCATTTGAATGTAGTATGCTACAGTCCTGTAAATTACAGTACATTACACTGTTTTCACAATCTACTGAACATCACATATACATTATTTTTTATCCCATTTGTGGTCGAAGGTTTGATCATTGAATTAATCTTTCACAAGCATTGATGCAAAAAGATATATATATTCTTCCGATATCATTACAACATAGGTGTAATGTAATCAGATGAAATAAATGAAAGACAGAATGTTTAACAGGCACTAGTTTTAATCAAGGCTGTCTTGAGCATTTGGCCATAGCTTATCATCAACATTGCAGTAAATGCCCTCATTGTTCATGCACCTGGGAAAAAAACTTTTGGCATGTTTGAATCCAAGCCTGGCAGATCTGGATTGAAATCATTGCAAACCTCATCCACGGCCTGAAGGAGGGTGGTACGCTCATGGGGATGGAAATCATACATCTTCCACCGGTAATGTAATTGTTTATTGTATTTTATAGTATTGTACTTATGCATGTATTGTATTGCAAAACTCCCTGTTCACCCATGACTGCATGGCCATGCACTCCTCCAACTCGATCATCACATTTACAGATGACACAACTGTAGTGTGCTTGATCACCAACAACGACGAGACAGCTTATATGGAGGAGGTGATAGCACTCAGAGTGTAGTGTCAAACAAAAGAGATGATTGTAGACTTCAGGAAACAGCAGAGGGAGCACCCCCCTATCCACATCGACAGGACAGCAGTGGAGAAGGTGGAAAGTTTTAAGTTCCTCGGCGTACATATCACGGACAAACTGAAATGGTCCACACATACAGTGTGGTGAAGAAGGCCCAACAGCGTCTCTTCAACCTCAGGAGGCTGAAGAAATTTGGCTTGTCACCTAAAACCCTCACAAACTGTTACAGATGCACAATTGAGAGCATCCTGTCGGGCTGCATCACCGGCTGGTACGGCAACTGCACTGCCCACAACCGCAGGCTATATACTGGGGGCACCGGTTGCGAGTCAGTGTGTGGGGGTAGAAATCTGTACATAGGTGGGGGCAAAGTGACTATGCATAAGTAACAAACAAACAGTGAATGTACAAAAGGGAGCCGGGGGGGGGGATCAATGTAAATGGTCCGGTGGCGATTTTATGAATTGTTCATCAGTCTTATGGCTTGGGGGTAGAAGCTGTTGAGGGGCCTTTTGGTCCTAGACTTGGCGCTCCGGTACCGCTTGCGGTGCGGTAGCAGAGAAAACAGTCTATAACTTGGGTGACTGGAGTCTCTGACAGTTTTATGGGCTTTCCTCTGACACCGCCTATTATATAGGTCCTGGATGGCAGGAAGCTTGGCCCCTGTGATGTATTGGGCCATTCGCACTACCCTCTGTAGTGCCTTACGGTCAGATACCGAGCAGTTGCCATACCAGGCGGTGAGGCAACCGGTCAGGATCCTCTCGATGTTGCAGTTGTAGAACCTTTTGAGGATCTAGGTACCCATGCCAAATGTTTTCAGTCTCCTGAGGGGGAAAAGGTTTTGTCGTGCCCTCTTCACGATTATCTTGGTATGTTTGGAACATGATAGTTCATTGGGGATGTGGACACCAAGGAACTTGAAACTCTCGACCCGCTCCACTACAGTCCCATCAATGTTTATGGGAGCCTGTTCTGCCTGCCTTTTACTGTAGTCCACGATCAACTCCTTAGTCTTGATCACGTTGAGGGAGAAGTTGTTGTCCTGGCACCACACTGCCAGTGCTCTGACCTCCTCCCTATAGGCTGTGTCATCGTTGTCGATGATCAGGCCTACCACTGTTGCGTGGTCAGCAAACTTAATGATGATGTTGGAGTCGTGTTTGGCAACACAGTCATGGGTGAACAGGGAATACAGAAAGGGACTAAGTACACACCCCTGAGGGGCCCCAGTGTTAAGGATCAGCGTGGCAGAGGTGTTGTTGCCTACTCTTACCACCTGGGGGCGGCCCGTCAGGAAGTCCAGGATCCAGTTACAGAGAGAGGTGTTTAGTCACAGAGTCCGTAGCTTAGTGATGAGCTTCGTGGGCACTATGGTGTTGAACGCTGAGCTGTAGTCAATGAACAGCATTCTCACATAGGTAATCCTTTTGTCCAGGTGAGAAAGGGCAGTGTGGAGTGCGATTGAGATTGCGTCATCTGTGGATCTGTTGGGGCAGTATGTGAATTGGAGTGGGTCTAGGGTGTCCAGGAAGATGCTGTTGATGTGAGCCATGGCCAGCCTTTCAAAGCACTTCATTGCTACCGACCTGAGTGTCACGGGGCGGTAATCATTTAGGCAGATTACTTTCGCTTCCTTGGGCACAGGGACTATGGTGGTCTGCTTGAAACATGTAGGTATTACAGACTCGGTCAGGGAGAGGTTGAAAATGTCAGTGAAGACACTTGACAGTTGGTCCGCGCATGCTTTGAATACAGGTCCCGGTAATCCGTCTGGCCCAGCGGCTTTGTGAATGTTGTTCACATCGGCTACCGAGAGCGTTATTACACAGTCATCACGCAAGCTGGTGCCCTCGTGCATGCTTCAGTGTTGCTTGCCTCGAAGCGAGCATAAAAGGTATTTAGCTCATCTGGTAGACTCACATCACTGGGCAACTCGTGTCTGGGTTTCCCGTTGTAGTCTGTAATAGTTTTCAAGCCATGCCACATCCGACGAGCATCAGAGCCAGTGTAGTAGGATTCAATCTCAATCCTGTATTGATGCTTTGCTTGTTTGATGGTTCGTCTGAGGGCATAGCGGAATTTCTCATAAGAGTCCGGATTAGTCTCCCACTCCTTGAAAGCGGCAGCTCTAGCCTTTAGCTCGATGTGGATGTTGCCTTCAATCCATGGCTTTTGGTTGGGATATGTACGTACAGTCACTGTGGGGACGATGTCATCGATGCACTTATTGATGAAGCCGATGACTGAGGTGGTGTATTCCTCAATGCCATTGGATGAATCCCGGAACATTTTCCAGTCTGCATCCGCGTCATCTGACCACTTCCGTATTGAGTGAGTCACTGGTACTTCCTGCTTTAGTTTTAGCTTGTAAGCAGGAATCAGGAGGATATAATTATGGTCAGATTGGCCAAATGGAGGACGGGGGAGAGCTTTGCATGCATCTCTGTGTCTGGAGTAAAGGTGGTCTAGGATGTTTTTTTCTTCCTGGTTGCACATGCTGGTAAAAATTTGGTAAAACTGATTTAAGTTTCCCTGCATTAAAGTCCCCGGCCACTGGTAGCGCCGCTTCTGGGTGAGCATTTTCTTCTTTGTTTATGGCCTTCTAGTGTTGGTCGAGAGCAGTCTTTGTGCCAGCGTCATTTTCTGGTGGTAAATAGACGGCTACGAATAATACAGATGAGAACTCTCTTGGTAGATAGTGCATTTACATCATCTTATATAAGGTACTCTACCTCAGGCGAGCAATACCTCAAGACTTCTTTAATATTAGACATCGCGCACCAGCTGTTATTGACAAAAAGACACACACCCCCACCCCTCGTCTTACCACAGGAAGCGTCTCTGTTCTGCCGGGGTGCATGGAAAATCCCGCTAGCTCTATGTTGTCCGTATCTCTGTTCAGCCACAACTCGGTGAAAAATAAGATGTTACAGTTTTTAATGTCCCATTGGTAGGATAATCTTAATTGTAGGTCATCAATTTTATTTTCCAATGATTGCACGTTAGCAAGAAGAATGGAAGTTTGGGAGTTTACTCGCTCACCTCTGGATTTTCAGAAGGATGCCCTATCTGCGACTCCTTTTCCAGCATAATTTCTTCACGCGAAAGGCGTAGATCTGGGCCTGTTCTAGTGAAAGTAGGATATCCTTCTCGCCAGACTCGCCAAACTCGTTAAAGGAAAAAGTTTCTTCCAGTCCGCGGTGAGTAATCGCTTTTCATAGAAGATGGTGGCAGCAACATTATGTACACAATAAGTTAGAAAATAACAAAATAGCACAATTGGTTGGGACAATGTAAAACTTCAGCCATGTTCTTTGTCACCATCTTTTACCCAAGCATACTTTCAAAGTTGTGGCAAAATGGCTTAAGGACAACAAAGTTAAGATATTGGAGTGGCTATCACAAAGTCCTGACCTCAATCCAATAGAAAATTTGTGGGCAGAACTGAAAAGGCGTGTGCGAACAAGGAGGCCAACAAACCTGACTCAGTTACACCAGCTCTGTCAGGAAGAATGGGCCAAATTCACCCAACTTATTGTGGGAAGCTTGTGGAATGTTACCCAAAACGTAGGACCCAAGTTAAACAATTTGAAGGAGATGCTACCAAATACTAATTGAGTGTATGTAAATTTCTGACCCACTGGGAATGTGATGAAAGAAATAAAAGGTGAAATAATCATTCTCTCTACTATTATTCTGACATTTCACTTTCTTAATATAAAGTGGTGATCCTAACTGACCTAAAACAGGGAATTTTTACTGGGATTAAATGTCAGGAATTGTGAAAAACTGAGTTTAAATGTACTTGGCTAAGGTGTATGTAAACTTCCAGCTTCAACAGTATTTATACATATGTATTCTTATCCCATCCCTTTACTTAGATTTGTGTGTGTGAGGTAGTTGTGGAATTTTAGATTACTTGTTAGATATTGGTAGAACTAGAAGCACAAGCATTTCGCTACACTCGCAATAACATCTGCTAGCCATGTGTATGTGACCAATACATTTTTATTTTATTTGAATGTGAAACGTATTTCTAGATGAAACAGTGACTGTATGATTTTGTGTGTTGTACATAGTCAATTGAAAATGTGCTTAGAGCTTTGAAACAACTGCTTTTTTGATGATCTGTTTTGAGTTTTGTACTAATGGACGCCATACTTGTGAAAAAAGCTATTACTGAGATCATGTTTATTACCATTATGATTCAGAGGTTTTAAGTTACATATACATGATTACACATGATGTGCATGTATGCTGTGCATTGTTGATGTTATTGTTTTAAAAAAACTACTGTTATTGCACACTTCAATGGTTTAAAATAGGGGATAGTGGGTCATTGAGATGTGTTTGGAAATTAGAAGCTTTGGGGAAATATTTATTCACAAAGCAGACTTTTTGAGCTATCTGATTGTGGTCACTAGGTGGGGGTGTTGTTTAAGCAATTGTTTTGTTTCCACAGGAAATAGGATAAGATGCTGGTGACCAATAGCAAGAGTCCAGCAACACACATTCTTCACCTGGGCCTCCAAGTCCTGCTTCTGCCCAAAGTGGCACACAAAGCCTGTCTACCAACAACAGAAAACATGATTAGATCCGGGGAGTTAGAATGCAAGATTCACAACAACACCCACAACAGTACAACGTAACCCAATGTTAAACTGTAGCCTAGTCTTACTATGCCAGTGAAGAAACTTGACCAGTGAACTTACCAATCCACCTGTCAGGATTTGGCCAGGGTTGTTCCGGTTTTTGGTCACTAGATGCCCCCATTGTGCCTTTTGACCTTTTGTTTTCCCTTGATCCCCATTATTATTTGCACCTGTGCCTCGTTTCCCCTGATTGTATTTAAACCCTTTGTTTTCCTCTGTTCTTTGCTCTGTGTTTGTATGTTAGCACCCAGCCCTAGTACTCTTTGAACTCTTGTTGATCCCGGTGGACTCTCTTGTGGAATTTTTTTATTTGTTCTTGTTTGTTTGTTTTTGAGTATTTTTTTTAGGCTTTTTGTGCTTTACCTTCCACCTTGTGGATTTACCTTTTTGTCTTGGAGGATTACCTTTGTTCTTGTGGAATTACTTTTGAGGTTGTGGAGTTACATGTTTTCCTGAAGAACTTCACTTTTTACTTCATTAAATACACTGTCTCAAGTACTGCTGTGTCTGCCTCATCTTCTGGGTTCTGCCAACTATTCGTGGCTCAGTTGGTTAAGTGACTGTTTCTCACTCCGGAGACCCGGGTTTGTAACCGGGTCCTGACACCACCCTTGTCCCTAATCTCTGGACAGATGACCCTCTCCACATAACCCCCCACACACTCCTTAAACTGAGGCACTATTCCGTCAAAGCCACTCTGGAGGCAGTGCAGGGCCATCTGGCCAGTCAGCACATACACAGACAGCACTGCGCTCCAGGCCAGGTCTCGCCTCTGTCCTCCGGGGGTTGGTGGGTGCAAAGTGCTTGTCTAGGATGGCAGTGAGCATGGGGCAGGCTGAGATCTCAGTCACATCCTGGAAGACGCGTGGCTAGCCCATGAAGAAGATGGGGAGCCTAATGAGCAGCTGGTCCCCAACATGGGGAAGGGCTGCTGCCGTGGCTGTAGGAGGTGGCCCTACATGGCCGTCGGGCTTTGCGGTCATATAGTTGATGTAGTCTTGTAACATCAGATAGGCCTCTCATACCAGGGGGTCAGGACTGTTTATACCACTCCTGCTCAATAGCCCCTCTGACTGATCCATCGCCTCTGGCTGACTGACTCCCTGTTGCAAATCACAAAGTTGTGACTTGCAAAAAAGCAGTGGCCCGTTCACAGATAAACAGTCCCTGTGCCAAGCACTGGGCAAATCTCTAACACCCTAATTTGTTCGACTAATGTCATATTATACATATTGTACAATATTTGAATATACCATATCCTCAAATGTCACCTAGTACAGAAAATGTGCCCATGTCCAATAAACAACACTAGCAATCATCAGATAAAGCATTTTACAACTCACCCCTTCCTTCCCACCAAAACACAAGTGGTACCAAGACACAGATACACACCAACAAAAAAAAGGAAAAGAGGAACAGCTGACGGGATAACAGCGGGACCAGAGCAGTCTGTAGTTCAATTGGACTAGGTCACCACCCGCTCGGCTCCATGCTGCCTTTAACCAGGCTATATTTAGAGGACTTGTTGGAAAATGACACTGAGCTCCTACCTCATATGCACAATCATCAACCCTCTGACACACCGCCCCGCTCCAACACAAACCGAGTTAAATATAGATCCTAGAGAGTGTGTGGCTGGGTGTGGAAACGGGTTAGCGTTAACAGTCTGTGAGTTCTTGTAGACCGGGGAAGACAGACAGAAATGGCAGGCCATAATACATTGAAGTAATCAGTTGATAGGTTTCATCCGTCACTGAGCTATTGCCTTTGAAACCCATTCAGAGATGTTTATTTTGGGATTCTGCCCTCATCAAAACCAGAGATCATACTGTGATGTTGTGCTTGCTTTACATAGACGTTCCATTATACCGTTTTAGCTCTGGAATATGTATCCCGGAAGCTTGTTATTGATGTTTGATTGTGCTATTTTAATTTAGAGATCTGTTATCGATCTCTGCAACACACGCACACACACACGCACGCACGCACACGCACACACACACAGTATTACAATAAACACACATGCACAATCCCACTCTTTCTCTTACAGGCATAGTGTAGAATACTCGACTTCCGGCGCCGACTGAGATGGCCGCCTCGCTTCGCGTTCCTAGGAAACTATGCAGTTTTTTGTTTTTTTACGTGTTATTTCTTACATTAGTACCCCAGGTCATCTTAGGTTTCATTACATACAGTCGAGAAGAACTACTCAATATAAGATCAGCGTCAACTCACCATCAGTATGACCAAGAATATGTTTTCCGCGACGCGGATCCTGTGTTCTGCCTTACAAACAGGACAACGGAATGGATCGCATGCAGCGACCCAAGGAAACGACTCCGAAAAAGAGGGAAACGCGGCGGTGTTCTGGTCAGACTCCGAAAAAGGGCACATCGCGCACCACTTCCCAGTATTCTTCTTGCCAATGTCCAGTCTCTCGACAACAAGGTTGATGAAATCCGAGCAAGGGTGGCATTCCAGAGGGACATCAGAGACTGCAACGTTCTTTGCTTTACGGAGACATGGCTTACTGGGAAAACGCTATCCAGGGCGGTGCAGCCAACGGGTTTCTCCACGCATCGCGCCGACAGAAACAAACATCTCTCTGGTAAGAAGAGTGGCGGGGGCGTATGCCTCATGACTAACGGGACATGGTGTGATGAAGGAAACATACAGGAACTCAAATCCTTCTGTTCACCTGATTTAGAATTCCTCACAATCAAATGTAGACCGCATTATCTTCCAAGAGAATTCTCTTCGATTATAATCACAGCCGTATATATCCCCCCCCAAGTCACTGGTACTTCCTGCTTTAGTTTTAGCTTGTAAGCAGGAATCAGGAGGATATAATTATGGTCAGATTGGCCAAATGGAGGACGGGGGAGAGCTTTGCATGCATCTCTGTGTCTGGAGTAAAGGTGGTCTAGGATGTTTTTTTCTTCCTGGTTGCACATGCTGGTAAAAATTTGGTAAAACTGATTTAAGTTTCCCTGCATTAAAGTCCCCGGCCACTGGTAGCGCCGCTTCTGGGTGAGCATTTTCTTCTTTGTTTATGGCCTTCTAGTGTTGGTCGAGAGCAGTCTTTGTGCCAGCGTCATTTTCTGGTGGTAAATAGACGGCTACGAATAATACAGATGAGAACTCTCTTGGTAGATAGTGCATTTACATCATCTTATATAAGGTACTCTACCTCAGGCGAGCAATACCTCAAGACTTCTTTAATATTAGACATCGCGCACCAGCTGTTATTGACAAAAAGACACACACCCCCACCCCTCGTCTTACCACAGGAAGCGTCTCTGTTCTGCCGGGGTGCATGGAAAATCCCGCTAGCTCTATGTTGTCCGTATCTCTGTTCAGCCACAACTCGGTGAAAAATAAGATGTTACAGTTTTTAATGTCCCATTGGTAGGATAATCTTAATTGTAGGTCATCAATTTTATTTTCCAATGATTGCACGTTAGCAAGAAGAATGGAAGTTTGGGAGTTTACTCGCTCACCTCTGGATTTTCAGAAGGATGCCCTATCTGGGACTCCTTTTCCAGCATAATTTCTTCACGCGAAAGGCGTAGATCTGGGCCTGTTCTAGTGAAAGTAGGATATCCTTCTCGCCAGACTCGCCAAACTCGTTAAAGGAAAAAGTTTCTTCCAGTCCGCGGTGAGTAATCGCTTTTCATAGAAGATGGTGGCAGCAACATTATGTACACAATAAGTTAGAAAATAACAAAATAGCACAATTGGTTGGGACAATGTAAAACTTCAGCCATGTTCTTTGTCACCATCTTTTACCCAAGCATACTTTCAAAGTTGTGGCAAAATGGCTTAAGGACAACAAAGTTAAGATATTGGAGTGGCTATCACAAAGTCCTGACCTCAATCCAATAGAAAATTTGTGGGCAGAACTGAAAAGGCGTGTGCGAACAAGGAGGCCAACAAACCTGACTCAGTTACACCAGCTCTGTCAGGAAGAATGGGCCAAATTCACCCAACTTATTGTGGGAAGCTTGTGGAATGTTACCCAAAACGTAGGACCCAAGTTAAACAATTTGAAGGAGATGCTACCAAATACTAATTGAGTGTATGTAAATTTCTGACCCACTGGGAATGTGATGAAAGAAATAAAAGGTGAAATAATCATTCTCTCTACTATTATTCTGACATTTCACTTTCTTAATATAAAGTGGTGATCCTAACTGACCTAAAACAGGGAATTTTTACTGGGATTAAATGTCAGGAATTGTGAAAAACTGAGTTTAAATGTACTTGGCTAAGGTGTATGTAAACTTCCAGCTTCAACAGTATTTATACATATGTATTCTTATCCCATCCCTTTACTTAGATTTGTGTGTGTGAGGTAGTTGTGGAATTTTAGATTACTTGTTAGATATTGGTAGAACTAGAAGCACAAGCATTTCGCTACACTCGCAATAACATCTGCTAGCCATGTGTATGTGACCAATACATTTTTATTTTATTTGAATGTGAAACGTATTTCTAGATGAAACAGTGACTGTATGATTTTGTGTGTTGTACATAGTCAATTGAAAATGTGCTTAGAGCTTTGAAACAACTGCTTTTTTGATGATCTGTTTTGAGTTTTGTACTAATGGACGCCATACTTGTGAAAAAAGCTATTACTGAGATCATGTTTATTACCATTATGATTCAGAGGTTTTAAGTTACATATACATGATTACACATGATGTGCATGTATGCTGTGCATTGTTGATGTTATTGTTTTAAAAAACTACTGTTATTGCACACTTCAATGGTTTAAAATAGGGGATAGTGGGTCATTGAGATGTGTTTGGAAATTAGAAGCTTTGGGGAAATATTTATTCACAAAGCAGACTTTTTGAGCTATCTGATTGTGGTCACTAGGTGGGGGTGTTGTTTAAGCAATTGTTTTGTTTCCACAGGAAATAGGATAAGATGCTGGTGACCAATAGCAAGAGTCCAGCAACACACATTCTTCACCTGGGCCTCCAAGTCCTGCTTCTGCCCAAAGTGGCACACAAAGCCTGTCTACCAACAACAGAAAACATGATTAGATCCGGGGAGTTAGAATGCAAGATTCACAACAACACCCACAACAGTACAACGTAACCCAATGTTAAACTGTAGCCTAGTCTTACTATGCCAGTGAAGAAACTTGACCAGTGAACTTACCAATCCACCTGTCAGGATTTGGCCAGGGTTGTTCCGGTTTTTGGTCACTAGATGCCCCCATTGTGCCTTTTGACCTTTTGTTTTCCCTTGATCCCCATTATTATTTGCACCTGTGCCTCGTTTCCCCTGATTGTATTTAAACCCTTTGTTTTCCTCTGTTCTTTGCTCTGTGTTTGTATGTTAGCACCCAGCCCTAGTACTCTGTGAACTCTTGTTGATCCCGGTGGACTCTCTTGTGGAATTTTTTTATTTGTTCTTGTTTGTTTGTTTTTGAGTATTTTTTTTAGGCTTTTTGTGCTTTACCTTCCACCTTGTGGATTTACCTTTTTGTCTTGGAGGATTACCTTTGTTCTTGTGGAATTACTTTTGAGGTTGTGGAGTTACATGTTTTCCTGAAGAACTTCACTTTTTACTTCATTAAATACACCGTCTCAAGTACTGCTGTGTCTGCCTCATCTTCTGGGTTCTGCCAACTATTCGTGGCTCAGTTGGTTAAGTGACTGTTTCTCACTCCGGAGACCCGGGTTTGTAACCGGGTCCTGACACCACCCTTGTCCCTAATCTCTGGACAGATGACCCTCTCCACATAACCCCCCACACACTCCTTAAACTGAGGCACTATTCCGTCAAAGCCACTCTGGAGGCAGTGCAGGGCCATCTGGCCAGTCAGCACATACACAGACAGCACTGCGCTCCAGGCCAGGTCTCGCCTCTGTCCTCCGGGGGTTGGTGGGTGCAAAGTGCTTGTCTAGGATGGCAGTGAGCATGGGGCAGGCTGAGATCTCAGTCACATCCTGGAAGACGCGTGGCTAGCCCATGAAGAAGATGGGGAGCCTAATGAGCAGCTGGTCCCCAACATGGGGAAGGGCTGCTGCCGTGGCTGTAGGAGGTGGCCCTACATGGCCGTCGGGCTTTGCGGTCATATAGTTGATGTAGTCTTGTAACATCAGATAGGCCTCTCATACCAGGGGGTCAGGACTGTTTATACCACTCCTGCTCAATAGCCCCTCTGACTGATCCATCGCCTCTGGCTGACTGACTCCCTGTTGCAAATCACAAAGTTGTGACTTGCAAAAAAGCAGTGGCCCGTTCACAGATAAACAGTCCCTGTGCCAAGCACTGGGCAAATCTCTAACACCCTAATTTGTTCGACTAATGTCATATTATACATATTGTACAATATTTGAATATACCATATCCTCAAATGTCACCTAGTACAGAAAATGTGCCCATGTCCAATAAACAACACTAGCAATCATCAGATAAAGCATTTTACAACTCACCCCTTCCTTCCCACCAAAACACAAGTGGTACCAAGACACAGATACACACCAACAAAAAAAAGGAAAAGAGGAACAGCTGACGGGATAACAGCGGGACCAGAGCAGTCTGTAGTTCAATTGGACTAGGTCACCACCCGCTCGGCTCCATGCTGCCTTTAACCAGGCTATATTTAGAGGACTTGTTGGAAAATGACACTGAGCTCCTACCTCATATGCACAATCATCAACCCTCTGACACACCGCCCGCTCCAACACAAACCGAGTTAAATATAGATCCTAGAGAGTGTGTGGCTGGGTGTGGAAACGGGTTAGCGTTAACAGTCTGTGAGTTCTTGTAGACCGGGAAGACAGACAGAAATGGCAGGCCATAATACATTGAAGTAATCAGTTGATAGGTTTCATCCGTCACTGAGCTATTGCCTTTGAAACCCATTCAGAGATGTTTATTTTGGGATTCTGCCCTCATCAAAACCAGAGATCATACTGTGATGTTGTGCTTGCTTTACATAGACGTTCCATCATACCGTTTTAGCTCTGGAATATGTATCCCGGAAGCTTGTTATTGATGTTTGATTGTGCTATTTTAATTTAGAGATCTGTTATCGATCTCTGCAACACACGCACACACACACACACGCACGCACGCACACGCACACACACACAGTATTACAATAAACACACATGCACAATCCCACTCTTTCTCTTACAGGCATAGTGTAGAATACCCGACTTCCGGCGCCGACTGAGATGGCCGCCTCGCTTCGCGTTCCTAGGAAACTATGCAGTTTTTTGTTTTTTTACGTGTTATTTCTTACATTAGTACCCCAGGTCATCTTAGGTTTCATTACATACAGTCGAGAAGAACTACTGAATATAAGATCAGCGTCAACTCACCATCAGTACGACCAAGAATATGTTTTCCGCGACGCGGATCCTGTGTTCTGCCTTACAAACAGGACAACGGAATGGATCGCATGCAGCGACCCAAGGAAACGACTCCGAAAAAGAGGGAAACGCGGCGGTGTTCTGGTCAGACTCCGAAAAAGGGCACATCGCGCACCACTTCCCAGTATTCTTCTTGCCAATGTCCAGTCTCTCGACAACAAGGTTGATGAAATCCGAGCAAGGGTGGTATTCCAGAGGGACATCAGAGACTGCAACGTTCTTTGCTTTACGGAGACATGGCTTACTGGGAAAACGCTATCCAGGGCGGTGCAGCCAACGGGTTTCTCCACGCATCGCGCCGACAGAAACAAACATCTCTCTGGTAAGAAGAGTGGCGGGGGCGTATGCCTCATGACTAACGGGACATGGTGTGATGAAGGAAACATACAGGAACTCAAATCCTTCTGTTCACCTGATTTAGAATTCCTCACAATCAAATGTAGACCGCATTATCTTCCAAGAGAATTCTCTTCGATTATAATCACAGCCGTATATATCCCCCCCCAAGCAGACACATCGATGGCTCTGAACAAACTTTATTTAACTCTTTGCAAACTGGAAAACATTTATCCGGAGGCTGCATTCATTGTAGCTGGGGATTTTAACAAAGCCAATCTGAAAACAAGACTCCCTAAATTTTATCAGCATATCGATTGCGCAACCAGGGGTGGTAAAACCTTGGATCATTGTTACTCTAACTTCCGCGACGCATATAAGGCCCTGCCCCACCCCCCTTTCGGGAAAGCTGACCACGACTCCATTTTGCTGATCCCTGCCTACAGGCAGAAATTAAAACAAGAGGCTCCCACGCTGAGGTCTGTCCAACGCTGGTCAGACCAAGCTGACTCTACACTCCAAGACTGCTTCCATCACGTGGACTGGGACATGTTTCGTATTGCGTCAGATGGGAATATTGACGAATACGCTGATTCGGTGTGCGAGTTCATTAGAACGTGCGTCGAAGATGTCGTTCCCATAGCAATGATAAAAACATTCCCTAACCAGAAACCGTGGATTGATGGCAGCATTCGCGTGAAACTGAAAGCGCGAACCACTGCTTTTAATCAGGGCAAGGTGTCTGGCAACATGACTGAATACAAACAGTGCAGCTATTCCCTCCGTAAGGCTATTAAACAAGCTAAGCGTCAGTACAGAGACAAAGTGGAATCTCAATTCAATGGCTCAGACACAAGAGGCATGTGGCAGGGTCTACAGTCAATCACGGACTACAAGATGAAATCCAGCCCAGTCACGGACCAGGATGTCTTGCTCCCAGGCAGACTAAATAACTTTTTTGCCCGCTTTGAGGACAATACAGTGCCACTGACACGGCCTGCAACGGAAACATGCGGTCTCTCCTTCACTGCAGCTGAGGTGAGTAAGACATTTAAACGTGTTAACCCTCGCAAGGCTGCAGGCCCAGACGGCATCCCCAGCCGCGCCCTCAGAGCATGCGCAGACCAGCTGGCCGGTGTGTTTACGGACATATTCAATCAATCCCTATACCAGTCTGCTGTTCCCACATGCTTCAAGAGGGCCACCATTGTTCCTGTTCCCAAGAAAGCTAAGGTAACTGAGCTAAACGACTACCGCCCCGTAGCACTCACTTCCGTCATCATGAAGTGCTTTGAGAGACTAGTCAAGGACCATATCACCTCCACCCTACCTGACACCCTAGACCCACTCCAATTTGCTTACCGCCCAAATAGGTCCACAGACGATGCAATCTCAACCACACTGCACACTGCCCTAACCCACCTGGACAAGAGGAATACCTATGTGAGAATGCTGTTCATCGACTACAGCTCGGCATTCAACACCATAGTACCCTCCAAGCTCGTCATCAAGCTCGAGACCCTGGGTCTCGACCCCACCCTGTGCAACTGGGTACTGGACTTCCTGACGGGCCGCCCCCAGGTGGTGAGGGTAGGCAACAACATCTCCTCCCCGCTGATCCTCAACACGGGGGCCCCACAAGGGTGCGTTCTGAGCCCTCTCCTGTACTCCCTGTTCACCCACGACTGCGTGGCCACGCACGCCTCCAACTCAATCATCAAGTTTGCGGACGACACAACAGTGGTAGGCTTGATTACCAACAACGACGAGACGGCCTACAGGGAGGAGGTGAGGGCCCTCGGAGTGTGGTGTCAGGAAAATAACCTCACACTCAACGTCAACAAAACTAAGGAGATGATTGTGGACTTCAGGAAACACCCCCCTATCCACATCGATGGAACAGTAGTGGAGAGGGTAGCTAGTTTTAAGTTCCTCGGCATACACATTACAGACAAACTGAATTGGTCCACTCACACTGACAGCGTCGTGAAGAAGGCGCAGCAGCGCCTATTCAACCTCAGGAGGCTGAAGAAATTCAGCTTGTCACCAAAAGCACTCACAAACTTCTACAGATGCACAATCGAGAGCATCCTGGCGGGCTGTATCACCGCCTGGTACGGCAACTGCTCCGCCCTCAACCGTAAGGCTCTCCAGAGGGTAGTGAGGACTGCACAACGCATCACTGGGGGCAAACTACCTGCCCTCCAGGACACCTACACCACCCGTTGTTACAGGAAGGCCATAAAGATCATCAAGGACATCAACCACCCGAACCACTGCCTGTTCACCCCGCTATCATCCAGAAGGCGAGGTCAGTACAGGTGCATCAAAGCTGGGACCGAGAGACTGAAAAACAGCTTCTATCTCAAGGCCATCAGACTGTTAAACAGCCACCACTAACACTGAGTGGCTGCTGCCAACACACTGTCATTGACACTGACCCAACTCCAGCCATTTTAATAATGGGAATTGATGGGAAATGATGTAAATATATCACTAGCCACTTTAAACAATGCTACCTTATATAATGTTACTTACCCTACATTATTCATCTCATATGCATATGTATATACTGTACTCTACATCATCGACTGCATCCTTATGTAACACATGTATCACTAGCCACTTTAACTATGCCACTTTGTTTACTTTGTCTACACACTCATCTCATATGTATATACTGTACTCGATACCATCTACTGTATGCTGCTCTGTACCATCACTCATTCATATATCCTTATGTACATGTTCCTTATCCCCTTACACTGTGTATAAGACAGTAGTTTTGGAATTGTTAGTTAGATTACTTGTTGGTTATCACTGCATTGTCGGAACTAGAAGCACAAGCATTTCGCTACACTCGCATTAACATCTGCTAACCATGTGTATGTGACAAATAAAATTTGATTTGATTTGAATATGCTTCTTCCAGTCTTTCAGTAATGTGCGTGATGCTAGTCAGGGGAATGTGGTGAGGAGGCATAGGCTTTAGGAGCTCGGTGCCGCTAAATGCTTTGCACTACTAACCATTGTTTTCGTCCAATGGGAGTCTGCCAATCTACCCATCCATTCCTCCACCTAGGGACATAGGAACAATGCTGCCCAGTTAAGTGCAAGGCAATATTCACATGCAAGCACTGGGACTTCCACTAGGGTACAGTGCTGTGTCACTGAACTGATGTTATGCTTGTGAGTAGCAGTCAGTATTTGTTTGAACTGAAAATGATGGTTTTGAAATACTGTAAATCAAATCAAATCAAATTTTATTTGTCACATACACATGGTTAGCAGATGTTGATGCGAGTGTAGCGAAATGCTTGTGCTTCTAGTTCCGACAATGCAGTAATAACCAACGAGTAACCTAGCTAACAATTCCAAAACTACTACCTTATACACATAAGTGTAAAGGGATAAAGAATATGTACATAAAGATATATGAATGAGTGATGGTACAGAGCGGCATAGCGGCAAGATGCAGTAGATGGTATCGAGTGCAGTATATACATATGAGATGAGTATGTAAACAGTGGCATAGTTTAAGGTGGCTAGTGATACATGTATTACATAAAGATGCAGTAGATGATATAGAGTACAGTATATACGTATACATATGAGATAAATAATGTAGGGTATGTAAACATTATATTGAGTAGCATTGTTTAAAGTGGCTAGTGATATATTTTATATCACTATTGTTATTTATGATTGAAATAACAGAGATCAGGAAATGGTTTACTTTGTACTCTGTGCCCTGTAGCTCTGTACACAGTATGGCCTAGGCACCAGAGATATGGAAACAATAATAATAATTTTTAACACATTGGGTTTCTAGACATTTCTAGTGATTATGCCTATTGCAGTCAAGTGATTGTCTGTTGTTTTAAAGAGACGAAAAGCAGGGTGGTGTTATTGCTACAGTGTATGGTTTCACGACACACTCGTTAAATGTTTTTGTGTGGATCTACACTGGAATGTGAGTGTTAACTCTCTATTTACACTTTAATCTGATGGAGCACTCGGGGACCAATCAAAATGCACTCAACATGGCATTTACTACTGTTTACTCCACTGATTAATAATCTACGACAAAGACATGCTCAAGTGGCACCAGTAGCAGCTCTGTGTGTTTGCCCATCTGGTACATACATTGGGAATGTGCACGCAGAAGTAGATATGGAAAACCCCAAGAACCCTCATCCACCCCCATAGATAGATGAGAGAGAGAGAGAGAGAGAGAGAGAGAGAGAGAGAGAGAGAGAGAGAGAGAGAGAGAGAGAGAGAGAGAGAGAGAGAGAGAGAGAGAGAGAGAGAGAGAGAGAGAGAGAGAGAGAGAGAGAGAGAGAGAGAGAGAGAGAGAGAGAGAGAGAGAGAGAGAGAGAGAGAGAGAGAGATGAATTGCGGGTGCAACATGTTTTCTGAATACCAGAATGAGAAAATGTTGTCACATTACAGTGAGCGTGTAACATGGCTACCCTCTCCTCATAGAGGAGTCAGGGTGCAGGGGGAAGTGATATCGTTGATAGCACCCGCTATCAGGGCTCTCATATGTTCATGTGGCAACATCTGCAGGGGGGAACTTTCTGTCTAGAGTTTTACTGTAGGCTACGGGGCCCTTTGAAGTTGGTTCAGTCGCAGACAGGGAAAGTAAAAGTGCTTAAACAGATGGCAGAAAATACACTCTGACAGTTTCATCTGACAAGCTGATTACAAGAGAGCTGCTTCCCAACTCCAGCTTTGGTCGGAAGCTAAAGTAGTCGAGAGTATGTGAGTATGTTACTTACTGCGGTTTCTTTGTCCTTGGTGAAACAAGGATTTTTACTGTTTAGTCTTTCTCACACAGTACATCTTACACCTGATTGAGTGTAAAAACAGTCTCCTCCTCTTCCAAAAGAATCACAGGATATTGTGGAAACACCCTGCAAGTTATGCCCTTTAGATGGTAGATTCCTCTTGTGAAGTCTGCAGAAACACAAACTGTTTTTGCCCTATTCATTGGGACAATATACTTAATCCATCCTGTCTGTCTGTTATCTTTAAATCCCTAAGTATGTATATACATCAGTGTTCAGGACGTTTCTAATCAACATCTACAGAGAACTTGAAGCAATTGGACGTTTTTTACCTTTTCTATAAAAACACTCTGCTCAATATAAAGCTGCAAGGTGACTGAGAAAGGTGAAATGAGACACACAAATGAAAAAACGCCCCCTCTATACCTTTATCCACCCACCCCCACTCAAACAACCACACAACTGATGCTGATCTTCCCGCCTCTATTGTGTGAGCCTCCAATCACCCTCACAGAGGGGGGGCTTGGCGGAAAGATGAGGAAATTGCTCTGAATTTGCCGGTAATTGAAAACACCTATACCACCCTGTGTCCCTATCTTTACCTGACCTCAAACATCCACACCCCTCTACCTCCCCTGTTACTGCCTTTTATTCCCAAGCAGTCTTAATGGCTCACATACCCCAACCTGTCCTCTGTCTCCCACCGGACTGAATTGATGCAAACGATTGGGGCCATTTAGTGTCTGGAGGAGAGGTGACCCATTTGTGCTGTGTGCCCTGCTGTCTCCCACCCCACCTACATTGCCCCAATTGCAGGTATTGATGCTCCGCCATTGTTTCCCCCTCTGCCCAGGGGGTAGAGTGGTTTGGAGGAAATTGGGGGACCCCTCAGGCGTAGATGGCGTTTATTGATTTCTGCCTTCCCTTCCTATTTTTCTTTTCAGATACCAAGCCAAATCTGAGGAGGTGTTTGCAGTTAAGTGGCATCATTCTGGGTTCTGTACTGTAGATGCAGAAGCCACATTTTCTTCATGCTGGGACGATGACAATAGAGAGATGAATGTGTCTTTCTGAATGGTTGTCTGTCTGTCTGATCGCTGTCTGACTGGGTCTCTGTGCTTCTGAAGTTAACTTCAACACTCTTTGTATTTATTTACATTTTTTGATAAAATTTAACCAGGTAAGCTAGTTGACAACTGCGACCTGGCCAAGATAAAACAAAGCAGTGCGAACACAAACAACAACACAGAGTTACACATGGAATAAACAAGTGTACAGTCAATAACACAATAGAAAAAAAGAAAGTATGTACAGTGTGTGCAAATGGCGTGAGGAGGTAAGGCAACAAATAGGCCATAGTAGCAAAGTAATTACAATTTTGCAAATTAACACTGGGGTAATAGATGAGTAGATGATGATGTGCAATTACAAATACTGGTGTGCAAAAGGGCAGAAAAGTAAATAAAAACAATATGGGGATGAGGTAGGTAGATTGGGTGGGCTATTTACAGATGGGCTATGTACAGCTGCAGCGATCGGTTAGCTGCTCAGAGAGCTGATGTTTAATGTTGGTTTGGGAAATAAAAGTCTCCAACTTCAGCGATTTTTGCAATTTGTTCCAGTCATTGGCAGCAGAGAACTGGAAGGAAAGGCGGCCAAAGGTGGTGTTGGCTTTGGGGATGACCAGTGAAATATACCTGCTGGAGCGGTGCTACGGGGGGGGGGGGGGTGTTGTTATCGTGACCAGTGAGCTGAGATAAGGTGGAGCTTTACCTAGCTTAGACTTATAGATGACCTGGAGCCAGGTGCGACGAATATGTAAGTGCGACGAATATGTAGCGAGGGCCAAACGACTAGAGCATACAGGTCGCAGTGGTGGGTGGTATAAGGGTATGCTGGTGATCATTATACAAGTTAATATTCACTGGGTATAGCAATTAGGAACACCTTCTTAATATTGAGTTGCACCCCCCCCCCCCTTTGGGGCATAGACTCTACATGGTGTCCAAAGCGTTCCACAGGGATGCTGGCCCATTTTGACTCCAAAACTTCCACCAGTTGTGTCAAGTTGGTCTGGATGTCTTTTGGGTGGTGGACCATTCTTGATATTCACAGGAAACTGTAGAGCAGAAAACCCAGCAGCATTGCAGTTCTTGACCCAAACCGGTGTGCCTGGCACCTACTAACATACCCCTTTCAAAGCACTTAAATCTTTTATCTTTCCCATTCACTCTCTGAATGGCACACATACACAATCCATGTCTCAGTTGTCTCTTCCCCTTCATCTAAACTGTTTGAAGTGGATTTAACAAGTGACATCAATAAGAGATCATAGCTTTCACCTGGTCAGTCTATTTCATGGAAAGAGCAGGTGTGCTTAATGTCTTGTATACTCAGTGTTTAATATTGGTGATGTCAGTGGAGGCTGCTGAGGGGAGGACGGCTCATAATAATGGCTGGAATGGAGTCCATGGAATGGCATCAACCACATAGAAACCACCTGTTTGATGTGTTTGATACCATTCCATTAACTCCATTCCTGCCAGTATTATGAGCCGTCCTCCCCTCAGCAGCCTCCACTGGGTGATCTCAGATATGTTGAGTTCTATGGGGGACAGTAAATTATATGGATAGAATACAGTGTTGAGGTCAAGGTCAGGTTAAGGTAGAGTGGGAGCTGAGCTTCCTAAAGTGGTTAACTTTTATTCAAGTGTTCTCTATCTATTAGCCTGCATTAGCAGTTAGATCCATTGGACCAACCAGCTCTAAATATCTCCTTCACCTCGTAAACCATTCCAAACCTGGATGAATTTAGCAAGCTATTAAAATGTAAAACAATCTCTATCAATGTGCTAGGACCTGGGCATACAGAAATAGAGCTGAGAGGATGTTCTGATCATTGTTGTGAAGGAGGGGTGAGAGTTGACTCTCCTGTGGAACATGAGCTGCCTCTCCATACCAATAACTCCCTCTCACTGTCAGACCTGTGACATGATGAGAGCTCACCCACTGGAATATGTATCGGTCTCAACTAGCATTCTCTGCCTGCTCTTCACCACATTAACATGTTCATGCACACACACACACACACACACACACACACACACACGCACGCACGCACGCACGCACGCACGCACGCACGCACACACACACACACACACACACACACACACACACACACACACACACACACACACACACACTCTCTCTCGCTCTCTCTCACACACGCACCCACACAGTCAAGGACAAGGGGGATATGTGTGAGTACCTGCTATCTGTATTTGAGATAATGAGATAAAAATTCTAATTGTGTAAGACAAAGAACTAGCAGAGTGCTGCATTAGTAGATGCTTACAAAAACACCAAAGTAATTACATGAATTTAGATTAGGTTTTTATATTTCATTTCTCAGTTACTCTCACAGTTTTGTTTCTCACCGCCATATTTCTGTGCATTCCCACATGAACTACTGCTTGCTTTTTGCCCTTTCATCCTTCCTATCGATCATATAGGCCAGAGGTTCCTAAACATTCAACCTCCAGCTGGTACCCCCTCTAGCACGAGAGTCAGTACATTCTCAAATGTTGTTGTTTTTTCCATCATTGTAAGCCTGCCACACACACACACTATAGGATATATTTATTACACACAAGAATGTGTCTGAGTTTTTGTCACAACCCGGCTCGTGGGAAGTGACAAAGATCTCTTATAGGACGAGGGCACATATAATAATATAATATTAATCAATCATTGTCACGCGGGACTAGGTGTGTGAGGAAGAAACAGGCGCAGAGAGCAGAGAGTTCCACAGGAAGAAGTGCACTTTATTACGGCACAAAAAGCAATGCCCACAACACAGGGCGCGTAAAAATATGGACCAACCCAAAACAAAGGGTACCAGGTCTAGAACACGAACACACCTAAAATACACACAGACGTAACACAATAATAATCCCGCACAAAACAAGAGCGGGTATACGCACTTTAAATAAGGAAGCCCATCAAGCACACACAAATAGACAAAGGTGCACTAATAAGACAAAACAAACAGAAAACGAAAAAGGGATTGGTGGCGGCTAGTAGGCCGGTGACGACGACTGCCGAGCCCCGCCCGAACAGGCAGGGGAGCCAACTTCGGTGGAAGTCGTGACAGTACCCCCCCTGACGTGCGGCTACGGCAACGCGCTTCCACTGGCCTCGAGGGCGACCCGGAGGGCGAGGCGCCGGGCGATCCGGGTGGAGGCAGTGGAAGTCTCTCAGGAGTGACGGGTCCAAAATGTCTCCTGCTGGTACCCAGCACTTCTCCTCCCGACCGTACCCCTCCCAGTCCACGAGATACTGTAGGCCCCTCACCCGGCGTCTTGAGTCCAGAATGACACATACTGTGTATGCTGGGGACCCCCAATGTCCAGAGGGGGCGGAGGGACCTCAGGCACCTCACCTTCTTGAAGGGGACCAGCCACCACCGGCCTGAGGAGAGACACATGAAACGAGGAGTTAATACGATAATAGGTAGGAAGATGTAACCTGTAACACACCTTGTTTATTCTCCTCAGGACTTTAAATGGCCCCACACACTGCGACCCCGACCCCAGCCTTGGATGTGTCCACCTCCACTTTGAACGCTAAAGAGGGGTCCGGATGCGCAAACACGGGCACATTGGTGAACAGATCCTTCAGAGGACTGAAAACTCTGCCCGCCTCTGCTGACCAACGCAAGCGCACCGGTCCTCCCTTCATTAGTGAGGTAATGGGAGCAGCCACCTGACCAAAACCCCAGATAAACCTCTGGTAGTAATTGGCAAACCCTAAAAACCGCTGCACCTCTTTCACCGTGGTCGGAGTCGGCCAATTATGCATGGCTGTAAAGCGGTCACACCCAATCACCACCCCGGAGGTGGAAATATGATAACCCAGGAAGGAACCCAGGAAGGAAACGGCCTGTTTGAAGAACACATTTTCTCGGCCTTGACATACAGGTCATGCTCCAGCAGCCGAATGTACCCCTGTCCCAGCGATTCAGCAACATATGTCTCCATAGCTACTATCTCCTCCTGGGGCAATGGTTACACGTGACTCCTAGAAAGTGCAGCGTTCTCCAGGAGGTCTATCGCGCAGTCCCCCCGACGATGGGGTGGTAATTGGGTCGCCTTCCTTTTACTGAAGGCGTTAGCCAAATCGGCATATTAAGAGGGAATGCGCATGGTGGAAACCTGGTCTGGACTCTCCACCGTAGTCGCACCAACGGCAACTTCTATACACCTGCCTGAACACTCCTCTGACCACCCTCTAAGAGCCCCCTGTCGCCAGGAAATCACCGGGTTGTGCTGAGCTAGCCAGGGAATTCCCAACACCACTGGAAACGCAGGTGAATCGATAAGGAACAGACTAATCGGCTCCTTATGACCCCCCTGCGTTACCATGTCCAGTGGCACCGTGGCCTCCCTGACCACTCCTGACCCTAATGGTCGGCTATCTAAGGAGTGCACGGGGAAGGGTAGGTCTAACGACACCAGGGGAATCCTTAGCCTTAACGCAAGCCCACGATCCATGAAGTTCCCAGCTGTGCCTGAATCGACTAGCACCTTATGCTGTAGAGAGGGAGAAAACCCAGGAAAAGAGGTTAACACAAACATATGACCGACAGGAAGCTCTGGGTGCTGACTCACCTGGGTGACCGAGTAGTGCTCTGCATGCCCTCCCGACTCCCAGACGAGTTCCTTCAGCACCGGTCGGCCGTGTGTCCTCGCCGACCACAACTGGTGCAGGAGGAAACTCCTCCTCCGGTCCCCCTTGATGCAGCCCCCCCTAACTCCATGGGGATGGGAGCAGGAGGGCCAGGGGTGGAAACAACAGGGCCTGTTCCGGAAGCCCGCGGGCAGCCAGCAGGTTGTCAAGACGAATGGACATGTCGATAGGTTGATCCAAAGTGAGGGTGGTGTCCCACCACGCTAGCTCCCTGCGGACATCCTCCCTGAGGCTACATCGGTAATGGTCTATCAATGCCCTGTCGTTTCCACCCTGCTCCCAGGGCCAAAGTCCTGAACTCCAGGGCAAAGTCCTGCGCGCTCCTCGTCTCCTGTCGCAGGTGGAACAGCAGTTCACCCGCCGCATGACCCTCTGGTGGGTCAACTTTCATAGAACTGCTTGTTGCAATTTCGATGAGGCTCTCTTGTTCAGATATCAGAAAGTGGACTGGAGGCAGGGCATGAAAGGGATAACAAATCCAGTTGTTTGTGTCGTCAGTTTCTGGAATGTACCTGCATAATTGCGTACCCAGCTCACTCAGGTGCTTCTATATATCACATTGTCCGTAATCTTGAGTTCATTCGCACACAAAAAATCATACAATGATGGAAAGACCTGTGTGTTGTCCTTGCTAATGCAGACAGAGAAGAGCTCCAACTTCTTAATCATAACTTCAATTATGTCCCGCACATTGAAAAGAAAACTTTAAGCTTGTCTATCAATGCAACAATCGTGTCAATACTTTGCCCCTTGATAACCAGCGCACTTCTCTATGTTGTAAAAGCGTTACGTGGTCACTGCCCATATCATTTTCATAATGCAGAAAATACACGAGTTCAGGGGCCTTGCTTTAGCAAAGTTAACCATTTTCACTGTAGTGTCCAAAACGTTTTTCAAGCTGTCAAGGCATTCCCTTGGCAGCAAGAGCCTCTCGGTGGATGCTGCTGTGTACCCAACTGGCGTCGGGAGCAACTGCTTGCATGCATGTTACCACTCCACTATGTCTCCCTGTTATGGCTTTTGCGCCATCAGTACAGACACCAACACATCTTGACCACCAAAGTCCATTTGATGTCACAAAGCTGTCCAGTACTTTAAAAATATCCTCTCCTGTTGTCCTGGTTTCTAGTGGTTTGCAGAAGAGGATGTCTTCCTTAATTGACCCCCCATAAAAGTAACGGACATATACCAGGAGCTGTGCCAGGCCCAGTTGACTCATTCAGCTGTAACGCATACAATTCACTGGCTTGTATGCAAAGCAGTAATTGTTTCAAAACATCTCCTGCCATGTCACAGATGCATCGAGAAACCGTGTTGTTTGATGATGACATTATCTGTATAGTTTTTTGGGCCTTTTCCCCCAGCAATGTCCCAGCCATATCTGTAGCAGCAGAAAGAATTAAGTCATCCACAATAGTATGGGGCTTGCCTGTCCTAGCCACTCGTTAGCTCACCATATAAGACGCTTCTTGCCCCTTCTTATTAATGGTATCTGTTGCTTTAATTCATGTCTTACTACTCGAAAGTCATCATAAATCTCGCTCAAAAAAGTCCTGTGGCTTATTAACACACTGTGGCTGAGGAAAGGAAAGGCACCGTTCCCAATATAAGTGAACCCCAAACCCAACATCCCTGCCTGTTAGGTGCTTTCCCGGTTAAGGTGGATCTTCGGCTGCATCAGATTCACAACTGTCAGTGTCCATGCTAGCTGGGATAGTAACTAATGTAGAATTAGTGATGCTAGCATTGGGTGTGCTCGTGGAAGCCAACAGCTTGTGTCGTCGACAGGTGCAGGTGTAGTAATGCTGGTAGTATCAGTACTACCATTAGAGCTGGTATGTGTCTCTATGGATGCGCGTCTTTAACCATTTATCCATTTTTGAGCAAACGGAATGAGCAGCAGCTACGTTTGGCTACATACGGACCGTTAGTGGAATTCCCGTGAGAGAGTAATGGTGATTGGATGTTAATTATTTGACTAGGCTACCTGCATTTGACATTGTGTTTTTATTTCGCTGAACACTAGACGGTTTGTTTAATTTAATTTTTGGCAGTGAAACGAGGCTACTCAGGCGAGAAAAAACATCACCCAAATGTATAGCCCCGTTGGAAAATCTAAATGGACTGTTTGAAAATGTGAATCACATGTTTATTTGGCGTACCCCCGACAGCATTGCGCGTGCCCCTGGGTTTACCCCCAGTGTGGGAATAGTCGATATAGGGCATCACATTACAATGCATAACACTGGAGGTTTAGCCTATTTCCAGGCCTATCACCAGAGTTAGATTATAGTTAGTGAGGTAATTCAAGGGCTATTTCAAGTTTAGCTGCTCTCAACTCCAACCTACAGGTACTGTAGCCTCCCTGTCACTACCACAGAACTAGTAGCCAGGGTGCATGGAGCTCAGCTCACAGGGAGTATAAAGAGCACATTCACTTTGTATTTACTTTATGGATCCCTCCCATGGGGCATGTCCACAGCCTAAAGGCATATTAAGAACTATGTGTATGAGACAAGCTGCATCCGTTTACACTTTACACTTTGACAGTTTGAGCTACTCTGAGACAGGGTCGGCTCCAGGCATAAGCAACATAAGCAGTCGCTTAGGGCCTCCGGCTGCTAGAGGGCCCCCGACCCCAAAGTAAGGGGTCTCAACTTACTGATGAGAGTAGTAGAATACACAAGGTGCACATTCAAAATTTGGTTGTGCACCATCAGTTTCTCTCTTGATTTGTCTGTCACTGACAGTCACCCAATTAGCTATGTCAGCTAACAATTTGTAGATTGCTAAATTAGTCTAACCAGTTATCTAAACTTGTAGCAATCATGGCCGAATACCAACCGGGCATGCAGGACATGTGCCCAGGGGTCCTGACCTCCAGGGGGCCCCCATTGATTGTATTAGTCAGTCTCACTCAGATATCATTAACATGGCATAAGTCATGGTAAAATGTGTATAATTGCTGGAAATTCTCTTTAAACCTGCTAAAATCTCTCTCCACCCCATGCAAAAATGGCAAAATGTGTATAATTGCTGGAAATTCTCTTTAAACCTGCTAAAATCTCTCTCCACCCCATGCAGAAATGGGTAGAGTTGCTGGAAATCAGCATTAAAACTGAAAAAATGTCTATCTGCCCAATTGCAAAAGGAGTAGTATTGCATGAAATGTGTTATAAAATTGCAAAAATGTCTCTTTGCCCCATGCCAAAATGAGTAGAATTGCATGAAATGTGTTATAACATTGCTACATTTTCTCTCCACCGTGTCGCAAAATGTGTAGAACTGCGAAAACTTGATTTAAAACTGCAACATTATCTCTATGTACAGTAGCATGCTTTTTTAACGTAAAAAGCAAACCATGCAATAATCTGAGTACGGTGCTCAGAGACCCAACAAGCCAAAAAGATATCCACCATATTGTGCAGTCAACAGAAGTCAGAAATAACATTATAAATATTCAGTTACCTTTGATGATCTTCTTCAGAATGCACTCCCAGGAATACCAGTTCCACAATAAATGTTTGATTTGTTTGATAATGTCCATCATTTATGTCCAAATAGCTACTTTTGTTAGCGCGTTATGTAAACAAATACAAAGTCACGAAGCGCGTTCACTAGTTGCAGACGAAATGTCGAAATGTTCCGTTACTGTCCGTAGAAACATGTCAAATGATGTATAGAATCAATCTTTAGGATGTTTTTAACATAACTCTTCAATAATGTTCCAACCGGAGAATTCCTTTGTCTGTAGAAAAGCAATGGAGCGCGAGCTCCCTCTCATGTGAATGCGCATGACCAGCTCGTGGCAATCTGCCAGACCACTGACTCAAAGAGCCCTTATGAGCCCCTCCTTTACAGTAGAAACCTCAAACAAGTTTCTAAAGACGGTTGACATCTAGTGGAAGCCTTAGGTTGTGCAACATGACCAATATCCCACTGTATCTTCAATAGGGAATGAGTTGAAAATCGACCAAACTCAGATTCCCAGATTTCCCACTTCCTGGTTGGATTTTTTCTCAGGTTTTTGCCTTCCCTATGAGTTCTATTATACTCACAGTTATAATTCAAACAGTTTTAGGGTTTCAAACTTCAGAGTGTTTTCTATCCAATAGTAATAATAATATGCATATATTAGCATATGGGACAGAGTAGGAGGCAGTTGGGCATGCAATTCATCCAAAGTGAAAATGCTGCTTAACCGGCGACAGAGTCACATGTATAGAGAGTTAGGCCATGTTCTTGAACGGCTGCCATGTTAGTGCCTTTATTCTCAAAATTTTGATGATGTAACAATACCAGAGTGCCTCCGACAATTCCCTATTAAATGACCCGCAGTAAACAACCAAAACAGAGCAGCGAATTTAACAGGCTATTTATTGATTAGTATTCGGTGTATCCAGGTCTGCACTGTGTTTTCAACAAATTGCATAACTGCTTTCACCGGACATGCATCTTCATAGGTTTTGAAAGCTATCAGAAATAAACAGCACAATGCAGTGTCAATGATCCTATGGCAATGGTTATGGAGGAGAAAGTGATGCTCTCGGAATGTTCAGACAGAATCTGCATTGGCCCAACTCAGCATTTCTTAAAGTATGGGTGGTGACCCAAAGTGGGGTCATGTTAATGGTGGGTCGCAACAAGTTTTTAGGAAGTCAGTAGTAGAATACACAAGGTGCAATTTCAAAATGTGTTTGTGCATCAGCAGTTTTTCTCCTTTATGACATTCAACTCAATTCAGTTCAATTTAAGGGTCGTTATTGGCATGGTAAACATATGTTTACATTGCCAAAGCAAGTGAAATAGAAAATAAATACAAGTGAAATATAAGATGAATAAAATAGTGAAATAAGTGAAATAAAAGATGAACAGTAAACATTGCACTCACAAAAGTTCCAAAAGCATAAAGGCATTTCAAATGTCATATGATGTTTATATACAGTGTTCTAATGATGTTCAAATAGTTCAAGTACAAAAGGGAAAATGGGCAATGACCCCTGCTCCCTGCTCCCATCTTGGTTCATCCTGACCCGTCCCGCCAGTTCGTGGTGGAGGCCGATGCTTCGGAGTGGGGGCTGTCGTGTCCCAGCGGTCTGCCCTGGACCTCAAGTAACATCCCTGTGCCTTCTTCTCCCACCGCCTCAATGCCACGGACAGGAACTACGATGTGGGGAATTCTGAGCTTCTCGCAGTGAAGATGGCGTTGGAGGAGTGGGGGCACTGGCTGGAGGGGGCCATTCATTGTGTGGACCGACCACAAGAACCTGAAAAATTTCTGCACCGCCAAGCGCCACAATTCCAGACAGGGTAGGTGGGCCCTGTTGTTCACCTGGTTCAACTTCTCCCTCTCCTACCAGCCGGGATCCAAGAATGTCAGGCCGCATGCGCTGTCACGCCGCTATAGCTCCACGACTACTACCCTGGAACCTGAGACCATTCTTCCCATCTCGTGCCTGGTGATGGCACTCAGCTGAGGAATAGGGAAGCAGGTTCCGGAGGCGCAGCGTTCCCAGCCGAACCCCAGGGGGTCCAGATAACCGGATGTTTGTGCCTGATGCGGTCTGCTCCACGGTCCTGGAGTGGACCCACTCCTCCAGGCTTGCCTGCCACCTAGGCTCCTGTCGGACCCTGGCTTTTGTGCGACAACACTTTCGGTGACCTACCATAGTTCCTGACGTCTCCACATTCATCACCTCTTGCACGGTCTGTGCACAGAACAAGAATCCTCGGCAAACTCCAGCTGGTCTACTCCAACCTCACCGTCCCTCAACCTCGCCGTCCCTGGTCTCATGGACATGGGCATCTCCATGGACTTTGTCACGGGTCTCCCCCCGTCTGATGGCAACACTGCCATCCTGACTGTTGTGTATCGGTTTTCCAAAGCCATCCACTTCATTCCTCTACCCAAGGCCAGTCGGAACGAGCCAACAAGGACCTTGAGACTACTCTGTGCTGCCTGGTCTCCACCAACCCCACCACCTGGAGCCAGCAGCTTGTGTGGGTTGAATACGCTAACAACACCCTGCCCTGCTCTCCCTGCTCTCTGCCTGCCCTGACCCTGAACCTACCTGCCATTCTGGATTCTTTGCACCCTTTCTGGATTATTGACCCCTGCCTGCCTTTGACCTGCCGTTTGCCTGCCCCTTTATTAGCAATAAACTGTCTGCATCTGGGTCATACCTGAAACCTGATAAAATCACTGGACATATTGATGGAAACATAGCTAGGGTCACAAAGCCACACCCGTCCCACTCACGTTAGAAGTTTAGAAGGAGAAAATGTAGTCTATATAGAAATAATGACGCTCAAATTGAAAATCATTAAACAAAATAATGAGGATTTCTATCAACCTCCGACAGCGCCAAAACAACCGCTATGCATGTGTCTACTAGCCCGGATCTGATAAAATCTATCCCTTAGGTTTCCTACGTTCTAAGAGGCAGCAGGCCAGGCCAGGCCAGGCCAGGTGGTCCTCTGGGACCTGGCAGTGAGGTGGGGACAAGGGGACGAGGATGGGGGCTGGTCCGAGGGAGGCATTATCCTATTGCTTCACTGAACTCCAAATCAAACCAGATGGAGTCATTTATGCCAATTAGCACCAGTATTGTGAGTGGAGTCAATTAGACCTTTTATCTTTATTCAGAGGAAAGCTGGCAGCTGTAAAGCTATGTTTTGGTGGGGATATGGCCACCCTCCCCTAATGCAGTTAGAGTCACGGTCGTTAGCATGCTCATAGAGGCAGAAGAAGGGACTGGAAGACAAGTAACTCAAGATTGAGAACTGGAATAAGCAAGCAGAATGTTTTTATTTTATTTATTTTTATTTGACCTTTATTTTACTAGGCAAGTCAGTTAATTAAGAACAAATTATTACTTACAATGGCGGCCTAGGAACAGCGGGTTAACTGCCTTGTTCAGGGGCAGAACGGCAGATTTTTACCTTGTCAGCTCTGGGATTCGATCGAGCAACCTTTCGGTGCTTGGGTTATGTGTGTGTGTGTGTGTGTGTGTGTGTGTGTGTGTGTGTGTGTGTGTGTGTGTGTGTGTGTGTGTGTGTGTGTGTGTGTGTGTGTGTGTGTGTGTGTGTGTGTGTGTGTGTGTGTGTGTGTGTGTGTGTGTGTGTGTGTGTGTGTGTGTGTGTGTGTGTGTGGGTGGCCATAGAAAATTGAGCTGATTGGGATAACTATTAATACTGGGTTTTTTAAAGTGTGCTGTTTGGATTCGGGATATTTGGAAAGGGTCAAATGTATTGGTTGGGTTGGATGTACAGGATAAATGCGGGATTATAAAATGAAAGACTTTACCTAAAAACCACAAGGAAACTGCATTTACAAAAACGGCCCCACAAACACAAAACAAGGGTTAGTCTGGAGTTGGATATTCTATTGCTAAATGTTTCTTTTCTCCGTGGTGAGAGTATTTTGTTCCTGAGTGCTGTTGGTGAGAGGGATTGAGTTCTGCAGAGGAATGTTGCTGTAGTGCCTCCCTCTCTTTCATCCCCCTCTCTCTCTCTCTCTCTCTCTCTCTCTCTCTCTCTCTCTCTCTCTCTCTCTCTCTCTCTCTCTCTCCTCTCTAATCATTCTCTCCATCGCTTACTCAGCCTTTGCTTGACTCCTTTCGTGATGGTCCACTTCACTTAGCTCATAAACAATGCCCCAGCCCCCTCCACACCTTCATATTTCTCCCTCCTATGAACACTAACCGGGCTCTGCTGCCTTTCTACCTCCAAGTCATACTGGACCTTTTGCCAGCACAATTATAATTAGTTGAGGAGCTGCAGCACAGCAAGATATTCCCCAAATACGTCTTCATCCGAGCCGTGTGTGAGGTTATATTGAGACTGTTAAAATGATAATGTGCTCATTATACACTTATTCAAACAAAGTGGGATTTTATCCTGAGTGTGATTCCCTCTATGTTCTAGACAGGGTTGTCTAAGTGTAGCTATCATAATAACATTACTGGGCAGAATGTAAGTGAGACAGATGTGATTTTGCCAAGTTAAAACATGCAGTTTGTGGAGTGTGCACACAAGCTGAACATATCAGTACCAACCAATGGCTACCTCACTGGTTTGTTACTGCACTATTGGACATTACCCTCTAATGGTGTGGGTATTTGAATTTAATTTAGGAAAATACTTTTCCGTTTGGTACAGTGACACAGTCCCATGGGTATCAGCCACCAACCACGGCTGAGCTTCATTTCAGTGCCTCTCAATGAAATCGTTTCTAATTGTCCCTGCAATGCTTATCAACACTGCCAATCCCAACTAGAGCGGAAAGACGGACCAATTTTCCCATTACTACAGGAGCAGAAAATGGAGGATAGCTGAGGGGACGGGGGAGCATGGCCTCTCAGGAGAGCACTGCAGATGGCTTCATCTCTAAGTTCAAAAACACAGACAGGAGGGATGGGGTGAGGGGCACTCATTTGGCTTCTACACACACACACACACACACACACACACACACACACACACACACACACACACACACACACACACACACACACACACACACACACACACACACACACACACACACACACACACACACACACACACACACACACACACACACTGACAACACGCAATCAATTTGCTTTTACCTCCTTTCTGTAGCCAGACACTGCTCCTGTACACAGACCCACAGCACAAAGTGGAGGGGGAAGATTTTTACTGAGATCACAGCCATTTTTTCCCCCGCGTAAACACCCCAATAAATCAATCAAACAAATGTATTTTTAAAGCCATTTTTACATCAGCAGATGTCACAATGTGCTATATAGAAACCCAGCCTAAAACCCCAAACAGCCAGCAATGCAGATGTAGAAGCACAGACCATGACCATGGCAGTCAGATGAGACTGGACAGACAGTCTGCCTTCCCTCTCTTCATCACTATATCACTGGGTCATTTCACCTTTCCAAAGCTTTTCGTGTTTGGATTTTCACTCAGAATGTGGAAATTTACTTTGTAGTTTCCAGGTGATCTAGAACTGGTTTTCAGACTGCAGAGGAATGCAAAATCAACCGTGGTTGAATGGTTATGACAACAAGCGGCCTCATGATAAAATCATTTGGACTTAGATTCACGTGGAGGTTCTCCACTACATTGGGATTGAGATTCATTTGTTTACTTGCTTACATGAAGGAATGTTTATTCAGAGACATACAGTATACTGTGAGATCACTGGATGAACAACAACAGGGTAAAGTGGATTTGTGTGTGTGTGTGTGTGTGTGTGTGTGTGTGTGTGTGTGTGTGTGTGTGTGTGTGTGTGTGTGTGTGTGTGTGTGTGTGTGTGTGTGTGTGTGTGTGTGTGTGTGTGTGTGTGTGTGTGTGTGTGTGTGTGTGTGTGTGTGTGTGTGAAGGAGAGACTGCCATGACTAACTCCCCCGTCTAGTATCAGTGCAGACATCTCCAAGTCTACTGCAGAGTGTCTACAGTCTGGCTCCATACGGCTTATCAGAGTTCCTCATTGACTTACACAATAATAGGGCACACACACACACGCACACGCACACAAAATCACACACCCACACACGCACACGCACACGCACACGCACACGCACACACACGCACACGCACACACACACACACACACACACACACACACACACACACACACACACACACACACACACACACACACACACACACACACACACACACACACACACACACAAGTATCATTATCCACCGAGAACATTTGGTATTTTGGGGGCTAATCGAATCAACTTAAAAGGAGAGTATTATTTCAACTTAATCGCCCTAATAGCTTTTTGATTATGTCAGGTCCACTGAAGTACATAAACATGCAACTTTAAGATAAAAGTCTCTTGCCTGTAACATACTAACTCCATTGACATTATACAATCAATTCACACACATAGGTCTCTCTCTGCAGTCACTGAGGTCATGAACAGTAGAGAATAAGCAAATAGACAGAGATAAGAAACCAAGATGGTAGAGTGAGTATTTATGTACCTTTATTTATTCAGGGGAGCCCAATTGAGACCAGTGTCTCATTTTCAATGGTGCCCTGAGGACAAACAATGCCATCAATACAACAACAAAAGATAAGAAGAAACTATAAGACAGCCATAAATACATTACATCAGGTTATTACAACAAGTTATAATAATAATTCAACACAATTGCACACGTCCGTGAACTCATTTAACAAGAGTTTTAAACTGCCCTATCGGGAATCCATTTGTAATTAGGGAATCCATTTGTAATTAGGGAATCCATTTGTAATTAGGGAACCCAGTTGTAATTAGGGAAGCCAGTTGTAATTAGTTTTGTATAAGGTTTTCCATAACTGTGGTGCGTTGAAACAAAAGGGTTTTTTACCAAAGACAAGCGGGACCTCAAGTTAGTAGTAGTAAGTGTGGGATACACAAGGTATACACCGTCCAATGAAATGCAGGTTCCTTCTTGACAATGTATTGTTTATTTTTTTATTCAACTGTTATTTATTCAGGGGAGCCCAACTGAGACCAGGGTCTCATTCTCAATGGTGCCCTTTGAACAAACAATTCACAAAATCAACATGGTAATACAATAAAACAGCAAAGAAAGAAATGACAAGCTACAGCAATTACATTTCAACAACACAAATCAATTATTACAAACAACTAAAACACTCGCAAACCTCAGCAAATTAATTCCTTATCAGCATAATAAACTGCCCTATTGGCACCAGCAATTCAAGAGGTTTGTTAACAATTCCAAAGATGGGGGGATTAAAACTAAAGGCTGATAAGAAATAACAAAATATAAGAACACAAACATAAAGTAAATATTTTAGCATAAATATAATACAGGAAGGCACCATTTGTAGTACAATATTTACATGTGTTTTGGGGAAGGGGAGATTGGGGGCCAAGTGTTAAAATTGTGCAGTATTTAGCAATCATAATAAGAGTCTGGTAGCAGCTGATGTGTGTGTGTGTGTGTGTGTGTGTGTGTGTGTGTGTGTGTGTGTGTGTGTGTGTGTGTGTGTGTGTGTGTGTGTGTGTGTGTGTGTGTGTGTGTGTGTGTGTGTGTGTGTGTGTGTGTGTGTGTGTGTGTGTGTGTGTGTGTGTGTGTGTGTGTGTGTGTGTGTGTGTGTGTGTGTGTGTGTGTGTGTGTGTGTGTGAGTGAGTGAGTGAGTGAGTGAGTGAGTGAGTGAGTGAGTGAGTGAGTGAGTGAGTGAGTGAGTGAGTGAGTGAGTGATGTGTGATGTGCATGTGTGCTAAGGTGCAGAGAATCAGAGCAGGTGGTCAGTCCAGTTCAAGTGTTCAGCTGTCTGATGGCTTGTAGAAAGAAACTGTCTCTGAGACTGTTGGTATCAGACCTCCTGCTCTGATACTGTCTGCCCGATGCTAAGAGAGTGAACAGCTCATGGCTGGGGTGTGTGGGGTCTTTGATGATGCTGAGGGCTTTCCTTAGGCACTGTTTGAAATAGATGTCCTGGATAGGCGGGAGCATGGTCCCAGTGACATACTCTTACATCTTATGTCCTGCTACATCTCTAAGCCTTGACTGGGAATAGAGAATTCAGTTCAACAGCAGTTTGGGATGGCTCACACATAGACACTGCGATGACAAACCACAAACTGGCTTCATTAGTGACTTGCTTGACTTGTGCGTGACACACACCCGCATCCCAGACACACACACAAACACACAAACACACAGACACACACACACACACACACACACACACACACACACACACACACACACACACACACACACACACACACACACACACACACACACACACACACACACACACACACACACACACACACACACACACACACACACACACACACACACACCCTGCCATGCCCCCTATTGTCTATGTGTTCAGGTGTGTGGGTGCTGATAAGGGGTGGAGGTGCCCCATGGTTCAGTGAGGTGGGTGTCCATGGGGGTTGGCTGGGGAGAGCTCTGCCCTTGGCCCTGTGCTGGCATTTCCAAGGTGGGGAGTCAGCATGGAGGAGGGTAGGCAGACGCTGCTTATCATCCCAGAGACCAAGGCACAGACACTCAGCAGAGCCATGGGGAGTTGGCCTCCCGACCCACTGCACCAGCACTGAGCATCACCACCCTGCTTCACGCAGACCTTTCCCCAAACCATAAGCGCTGTCTGGCTGGGGGCTCTGTCAGTGTCACACACTCTGAGGTTGAGACGGGCTCCTGAATCAGGCCTGCACACCTCTAACCCCAGTCTGAAATGATATCTCTCTTCAAATGCCATAGCACACGACCACATTCAGTGACATTTCAGCTGCTGTGCTACTTCTGATCAGCATCATCCTCTCCTGCTTATGTACAATACATGGCTTCAGACAGGCAGGTACAAAACCTTCAGGCGTTGACTAAATGTGAGTGTAAGGGTGGTTTGATACTGTAACTGTAAGAATGGCAACATTTTGTCCTTTGATAATCAGACATAGCTATCACAAAGCAGAGGTTGATTAATGTATAAAGTCTCATGAGTTTGTTTTATTTTCTATATGGAGGCTTTTCCGGTAGGAGGCAGATATTCCTATGCCATCTGCGGTGATTATGTGATTGCTTAGGGTACATGCAAACGTGATATAACAGGGGTCAAGCCCCATAAGTTGGGGGGTCTGGGACCATGCTGACTTCAGTCCCAACGTGGCAGTGCTCAGACCGCCTTCCCCTGGAAGGCTTGAGCTCTTATTTTTAGGACTTTAATTAGAGAGCTTGGCTGGGATGGTGTGAGTTAACTTTAATGGGCAATTAAGGATTGTGTGCCTTGAAAGCATGCCCTTTTGAGGAGTGGGAGAAAGGCATTCATTACACATGGTTGTAAATGTAGACAGCAGGACACAGTGTGCTGCTGGTGTAGAGAAGAATAAAACATCTGTAAGTTATTATCAAAAACAGCAGTGATACACTGACCAGCTGGCAAGTGTCTTCACTGACATGTTCAACCTGTACTTGACACAGTCTTTAATACCTACATGTTTCAAGCAGACCACCATAGTCCCTGTGCCCAAGAATGCCAAGGTAACCTGTCTAAATGACTAATGCCCCGTAACAGTCTCATATGTAGCCATGAAATGCTTTGAAAGGCTGGTCACGGCTCACATCAACATCCCCATCCAAGACACCCTGGGCCCACTCCAATTCACATACTGCCCCAAAAGATCCACAGATGACGCAATCTCTATTGCACTCAACACTGCCCTTTCCCAACCTGGACAAGAGGAATACCTATGTGAGTATGCTGTTCATTGACTACAGCTCGGCCAGCCTTCAACACCATAGTGCCCTCCAAGGTCATCACTACACTAAGTTAAGGACTCTGGGACTGAACACCTTCCACTGCAACTGGATCCTGGACTTCCAGACGGGCCACCACCAGGTGGTGAGGGTAGGCAACAACACATCCGACACGCTGACCCTCAACACGGAGGGCCCATCAGGGGTGCGTGCTTAGTCCCCTCCTGTACTCCCTGTTTCCCCTCGACTGTGTGGCTGCGCATGACTCCAACACTATATCATTAAGTTTTCCAACTACACGACGCTGGTAGGCCTGAACACTAACAATGATGAGACAGCCTTAAAGGAGGAGGTCAGGAAACAGAGGGATGACTACAGGGCTGTAGTGGAGCAGGTGGAGCAGGTCGAGAGCTTCAAGTTCCTTGGTGCCCACATCACTAAGAGTCGATCATGGTCCACACACACCAACACAGTCATATAGAGGGCCTGCCTCCTACCCTAAGTAGTTAAACCAAATAGCTACCCAGATCTGCATAGACCCTTTTTGAAACCTTTTATTATCTGTCGCTTCATTCCTAGTTGTATCTACCTCAATTACCTAGTACCTCTGCACATCGACTTGGTACTGGTACTCCGTGTATATAGATAGGCAGGTTATCGTTACTCATTGTGTATTTATTGTTACTTTTATTATTACATGCTTTACTTTTCTATTATTTCTCTACTTTCTTTCTCTCCACATGGTTGGGAAGCGCCCCTAAGTAAGCATTTCACTGTTAGTCGACACCTGTTGTTTGCGAAGCATCTGACAAGTAAAACGGGATTTGATTTCACTGGCACTGGAAAAACAACAACTTGAAGGTAGTGAATGCAAGGCCAAGGGAGTCACAATAGCTGGAGCTCAAGCCAACCACACCACCAGAATAAATGTTTGTATTCAAAACTCTGACAGAACTTCATACACTCAGTTCCTTGGGGATAAAAATAGACTGACAAGAGAGAATGATATACGATCTCAGTCATTCATCTAAATTGGACAAATGTCCTTTAATGAAGCCCACATGTCGGAGCTGTGAAAGACCTCCCCAACAGGACTGAATGGAGAGGAAGCCAGCGCTGTGTGAAAGAGAGAGAACTAGGGAAAGAGAGAAGGAGAGGGTGTTGCATCTGCTGCTCATTAACAGAGCGCTAATGAACGCACGTGTGTTCCACCTGGTTGCAGTGAGAGGGGGTTGGAACACACACTAACTAACTAAACCTGCCGACGAGGGCTTTCACAACACTTCTTCTGAGCAATAATGAAACTGTCTCAACATGGAGAGACTGGTGCTGTGGAGTTGGATGAAGATGCCTGTAGAAGCTGATCTATGGTCATTTTTGCATTTCTCCTCCCACTGGTTAAAGTTAGGATTAGGGGAGGGTAATCTAATCCTAGATCTGTCTACAGAACCTGAGGAACAGCCTCAGATTGGGCTTGGTAAGAGCTTCTGGAGTTTAGCAGTGGGGGACAGGAAGACACGGGTGTCAGTTAATAAGGTCGACAGCATGCTGTGTGGGGTTGGTCTGTAGATGTAGACTCCTTCACTACTCGATGATCAGCATCCCACATTGAGTTCCATTTACAAACAGGTCACAGCCCATTTTAGAGCAGCATCTGTCCCCTGCCTCTCAGGTGAGAATAATGTTAGTCCCCCTGGGGGTCTCCAGTCTGTCTTGTTTTGTATCGATACAACACTCTGTAGGCTTACCCTAACATGGGCCACACCTGGGATAATCAACACCACACCAGACTGTCTGGCGTTTCAACCATTAATATCTGAATAGGATTAGAAATAGTGTGTACAGGGTGTTGTGTGGTACTGTATGTCAAAGAACTTGTATGTTCTGCTCCCTCCATCCAACCCCCCCGACCTCCTCCCTCCACCGTCCTCTGCCTCTGTCAACCATGTCCCAGCACACCATTTCTCAACCATGTCAAACAATGACAGGCCATGGTAATGGCAGCTGAACGCATGCTTGCTCTTCATTTTATCGAATTGGCAGCATTACGCTTCGCTCAGAATCTTAAGTGGTTGATAATTTAATATGCAAATGACTCTCTTGTCAGTCTGTATGCATTTGAATGAAAAGCCTGTTTCCAAGGGAGTAGGTTGCAGGTTGTGGGGATGTAGAGGAGAGAGAGTCCGGATAGACAGGAGAGCAAGGTGAACTTGAATCATGATTTAAATGTGACAGAGAGGTGGGGATACAAGATATCATGGGCATTTTTTCAAAGGGACAAACTAGATATACCAAGTTGTCCCAGGGGGTAGCTAGATTGACCTAGGCACTCTAATTTTAACATCTGAACCTTACAGTAGAGTGCATGGTAGTTACTGAGCAGAACATGCAGCTATGTTTAGCTTCTGCTCTTCGAGTCAAACAGAAGCCATGGGGTGGAGTCTGGGGGCATTTGAGAGGGGCCGGTGTCACTGTGAGACCCTGAGAGGGAGCAAACACAAACATCAGCCTGCACAAACATGACAGCACAACCTGCATCATGCATGTACACACACACACACACACACACACACCGTATCAAATGTACACACATATATACAAATCCTCTATCTACAGACCTTGGCAAAACATTTGCTTGTACATCCGTTCTGTTGTAGACGTGTGATGGGAGTAAGGTGAGTGTGTTATTGGGGGGGTGGGGGGTGGATTGCAGGCGGTGTTAAGTCAAGCAGGAACTCTCAATGTTGCTAATTTATTTACAAATTTAATTAGATGGATAGAGCCCTCACAGATATAAGAAAGAGAGGAGAGATGTTGCCTGCGTTACAGCACTTTAATTATGGTACCAGGCTCCTGATCCCTGTGCGCTGCTGTCTGGGGAACCAGTTAATTAAAATCCTCATTATTTTACTTTTAATTAGTTCCCCCCTCTTTTGTTTCCTTTCACCATATGGCCGTGTTCCGTGGTCAAATTAACCTAATTGAGCTAATAAAGCCGATCAGTTTAATTATTCAAAGCATTCTGATTGGCCAGGGAATGTTCTCTTCTCTCTCTCTCTTTCTCTTTCTCTTTCCGTTTCTCTCTCTCCCTCTGTCTCTCCTCTCTTCCTACCCCTCTGACATTCCTGTATGAGGCTCATAGTTGTAAAGTTGTTTTCTTTGTCTACAGCCTGTTCTCTACCCACCTTGTTCAAGACGGTGAGTTATTGCTGAGGAAATGATTGTCTTCGAAAACATGTTTCTGTTGAATTCATGCCTCATTCAGGAACATAATACCTTTATAGGCCTAATAATAATGATTTCTGCAGAAGTCAACATCTTTCCAGGGGACACTAAGTGCAATGCACATTCTCTTGATGTTGAGATACTTATCACTAGTTATCTAGTGTTGAAGGAGGAACGCATAAATAGTTTTAGCAGACAGGACAGTTTTATGGATTCTTAGTATAGTTACAATTCCTTAGGCGACAGTATCAAATAGATAGACCTAAATGTAAAAAAATACAAATGTAAAATATGTATTTTACTGGAAACCTGTTACCATCAATATTATGTACAGGTAACTGCCAAAATAAAGGAAACACCAACATAGAGTGTCGTAATAGGGCGTTCGGCCACCATGACCAAGAATAGTTTCAAGGCACCTTGCAATAGATTCTACTAGTGTCTGGAACTCTATTGGAGGGATGTGACACCATTCTTCCATGAGAAATTCTATAATTTAGAGTTTTGTTGATGGTGGTGGAAAACACAGTCTCAGGCACCTCTCCAGAATCTCCCATAAGTGTTCAATTGGCTTGAGATCTGGTGACTGAGACGGCCATGGCATATGGCCCTCAAACTCAAATCTGGACCTCGAAGCCAGTTCCAGTGCTTTTTTTTCATTGTTCCCCTCTAATCAGGAACTGACTTAGACCTGGGACACACCAGGTGGGTGTAATACATTATCAGGTAGAACAGAAAACCAGCAGGTTCCGGACCTTATAGGGTAAGAGTTGAATAACCCTGGAATATCGTTTACATCGTTTTCATGCTCATCAAACCATTCAATGACCACTCGTGCCCTGTGGATGGGGGCATTGTCATCCTATGGGGGCATAGCCATGGTAACCAAAATAATGCCATGCCCAGCATTTTTACACATGACCCTAAGCATGATGGGATGTTAATTGCTTAAATAACTCAGGAACCACACTTGTGTGAAAGCACCTGCATTCAATATACTTTGTATCCCTCATTTACTCAAGTGTTTCCATTATTTTGGCAGTTACCTGTATGTTTGTGTCGGCGGACACATAGACATAACCTCAGCTTGCATGCCTGTCTATCAACACAGACCCCCTTTCAGTACAGTCTCTGGCTCTGTTCCTGACAGTGACCACATGCACATACCTCTCTAACATACTGTACACTCGCTGGAACAGATCTAACTGCTTGAGCCCAGAGGATTTCAATGAAGGGCTGTCTGTCTCTCTTCATTCCAGTTTATTGTCAGATTGCTCCAAACCCTCTCGTTGGCTTCTCAAACGATCGTGAGACAGAGATGATCTCCCTGCCAGTCCTGCTGGCACAGAGACAATGGATCATCATCATAACACAGAGACACAGAGACTTCATCTTGGATCTGTATCAGAGTGGCTGGGCAGAAGGACACCACTCAGACGCTCTCTTCCTCGAAAAAAAAATATATACTGTCTCATTTCTGTCTCTTCACACAACGTGAAGCGTAGAAGCTAAGGCAATTACACTCATTTGCATGTGTTAATATGATTAATTAGTGAGTATAAACACTTTCTTATGACAGAAACTACATAGTGAGTCATACACCTGCAAAGTCTCTAATAAAAGACAACGCCTCATGGCAGAGAGGCTTTTTATGAGGCCTGCTAATTGGCATCTGAAAATGCTGGGCTAATTAGAGATATGCAGATGAGGCCTGATTGGTTTGAATGCAAAGTGTAACTTGTGGTGCGGTGGGATTCAGATTCTGCAGAGGTTTTCTTTTCTCACTATATAGATATGAAGATAATTGTAATTGTGATCATTTGCATACGTTAATGAATTTGCGTGACGCTTTTCAATCAAACGTGGAATAAATAATTGATGCAGGATCAGCCCCTACCATGACAAGTGGGACTTCTGAAATAGCTAACCACATTAAGGTGTCATTTCTATGGCTGCCATGCTCCTAGCAAAGGTGTGAAAGTACAGAGCTCATTTAAAGCACAGCAGATGCTATCGACTGCTTCACTGTAAAGCTTGGGTTTTTCTTAAAGCCTTAAAGGAAAACTCCACCCAAAAACTCACTTTTGTTGCTCGTTTCATTGGTCCATTGTTGACATAGTGCCAACATGTTATGTTTGTCAGCACTAAAGCTTTCAAGATATGGAACTTTCAAAATACAGAAATCATCCCAAAACGCAGCATCATATGATGCTAAATGCATTATTTGGGTGATTTCTGTATTTTGAAAGTCACACATCTTGAAAACTTGACAAGCAAAACACTTTGGGACTATGTCAACAATGAACTAATGAAACAAATACCAAAATATGGTTTTGGTGTGGAACTGTCCTTTAATTCCTCAAGTCTACAGACCTGTCTGACTATATATGCTACATGTACAGTTTTACATTACAAGGAAGTTCAAGCAACTTAACCAATGCAGAGCCAAACAGAGAACAAAGACCAGCAAAGGGGGATTGGAAAAGCTTTGGCTTGTGTCTTTTAATTGCAAAATGGTAAACAGTAAAAGTATCAGATTGTTGTCATGTTTTTTTTTCTACATGCTGGCTGGATGCAAAGGAGCCCCTCCCTTTAATTAGGCCGGCTCCCAGATGAGTCTTTATTAAAGTCAGCCACGGGATATGGCCAAAGTTCAGCCTCCCAGGAGCTGCAGCAGGCAGCAAGCACAGCAGCACAGATACACCACTCATGTTTAATTGCTTCTGTAAACGGTCAGGGCTCTAGCCCTCTAATTCCATTCCTCAGGGTAATCAGGCATGTTTTCACCATACAGGGCTGGAGGGAGCAATGCAGGAACAGTCGGGGAGGAAATGTAACACCAACCGGGTGGTAGCCTACCATATAATACCACGAGACTCATGTCATGTAACCAACCAACTGCACATAGACTTCAATTACTTCAGTTCACCTCGTTACAGTAAAATGTTTTAATAGCATTTTTTTTTCTCCATTTGATAATGTCACATATTGAACAGGCATCCAAAATGAAATTGAATGCAACATGTATTAAGGAAATAGAACTCTACTGGGAAACACACAATAACCTTGTAAAAAAAAGAATGTATATTTATCGTCTTCCTTCACTTCAGCCAGATTCATATGATGGTCTAAACATCACTGAGTAACAGATGACAGGCCATTGAGAGGGATTGTGAGCTCATCATCTAAGTGATGGGATATCCCTGACAATAATAACCACAGCGATGCCACTGTTAGTGATAGCATTTTAGTTGTGTCCATGAGAAAGCTTATTTTTGTCTACTTTAATTTGACTATAGATCCTAGACAGGGTCCAGACTATTACCTTACTCTTTGCAAGATTTGTCCAAAAGCACCAAAGTTCTGGATATGCACACAGTTGGGTGTCCTTCACATACAACACGTAGCCTCAGTCCTGAAATAGTTGATGTGGTCCATATTGTCTTTGATGGACAGACCAGCACTGCACCACAAACACACGACTCACCGCCACTGTGTATCTGTACACTCTCTCAAGCATGGATATACACAACACATCTGAAATAGATACTGCAAGCAAAAAGAACCTCCTGGTCAAAGAGACAGGGTGGTGGTTGGTGATGAGGGCCCACAACAACAGTATCGGGAGCAGGGTGAGCAGGGATGGACGGTCCTCTGGTGACAAGGGAAGCATGAAGGGAAGCATGAAGGGGATGAAGGCACAGCGCACCGCTCTAGGCACTCGGCACACCTACAGACAAGAGCAGGAGGGAATAGAACGTAAGTTACTAGACATACAGCACGTCTGTAGTTCTCCTTTCATGATGGTAGTGGGTGTGAAATACGTATGAAAGTGTGAAAGGCCTCATGGTCCTGGTCCCTCTTTCACCTTCTGGTCAGGCAACACAGGGTTGCTCTGCAGTGGGGGGCAGGTGGCTGCTGAGCAGTGCACCCCCTGGCCGGTCGTGCTCACAGAAGATGGTGCCGTTGACATAGTGGAAGCGGTCGCCTGGCACCAGTCGGTTTCTACAGGTGGCACATGTGAAACACTAGGGACAAAAGACACACACAGGAGTTAGAATCCTCATCCCAAATGTGCCACTCAAGTCCAGGCCTAATCTCTCGTGAACAGACTACGCAAGATTTTAGTTCTGGGTTAACCAAGGTTAGTCCATGCCTAACTAGCGTCATAAGCAAACGCTAACTCTAACATCAGGTACAAGGTAACTTTAGGTCAGTGTATAACATTTATTTCAATGGGTTTCAGACAAACAACTGTTACACATTCACTGACCAGGGGGTCTCACCTTGAGATGATACACATTGCCCTGTGCCCTCATCACCATCTCATTAGCCGGGATGGACTGGCCACAGGTGCTGCATGCCCCACTGTGCCCGAACAACCTGCAGACACAAAGCAGAGCCAGATCAGTCTCAGTGCCCTAGCCTGGGAGATAAAGTCTACATCCTCCCCTTCCTGTTATATCCTCTCCCCAGAGCCAGATCAGTCTCTGTGCCCTAGCCTGGGAGATAAAGTCTACATCCTCCCCTTCCTGTTATATCCTCTCCCCAGAGCCAGATCAGTCTCTGTGCCCTGCCCTGGGAGATAAAGTCTACATCCTCCCCTTCCTGTTATGTCCTCTCCCCAGAGCCAGATCAGTCTCTGTGCCCTGCCCTGGGAGATAAAGTCTACATCCTCCCCTTCCTGTTATGTCCTCTCCCCAGAGCCAGATCAGTCTCTGTGCCCTGCCCTGGGAGATAAAGTCTACATCCTCCCCTTCCTGTTATGTCCTCTCCCCAGAGCCAGATCAGTCTCTGTGCCCTGCCCTGGGAGATAAAGTCTACATCCTCCCCTTCCTGTTATGTCCTCTCCCCAGAGCCAGATCAGTCTCTGTGCCCTAGCCTGGGAGATAAAGTCTACATCCTCCCCTTCCTGTTATGTCCTCTCCCCAGAGCCCAATTAGGACCTCACCTGATATAGTCGCTCCTACACAGGATCATGCCTCCTTTACTGTAGCAGGTGGTGCCAATGTCACCCAGGTGTGCGTGGCAGCAGGAGCAATTGAGGCAGCGTGTATGCCAGTAGCGCTCCATGGAGAAGAGCAGGAAGCGGTCAGCGATCTTTCCCCCGCATCCAGCACACGACCTGGGGGGTGACGCCACACCACTGCCCACCTGACTGTTCACCATGCTGGGCCCTCAGGAGCTCTTGTTAAATAAAAACAATGTTGACACTTCAGCTACATGGGAAAGGTACTGTAGCATGCCGTTACAATGACCTCATCGACAACGTCTCCCTCATCCACTATGGTTTTGATTTTGTCTATGGTTTTGTTAACAACTTCATTACACTGTTCATCCGCAGTTGTTTCTAAGACAGGGCTTGAAGTGTTCAAAACAAACAAGTGTACAGCCACACAACAACCAATATGATGCATGGCCTAATGCCTCACTCAACCTATCAAAAACTGATCTGACAGCAGTGAGCCCCAAAACAACTACTACTGGAAGGGGTCAGTATCCAAAGTCCTAACAGGTGACCACTATCGCAAGCATGCATGGGCAACATGAAGAATTTGAACTAAGTACAGTGTTTAGTCAACATGCTCATGTTTCACTACTGTACACCTTCAGACAAAGGAATACCCCACATCCTTACTTTCTGTATGTTCGCTAGTTCAAGAACATGTAGGAATCTTTTACAGGACATGCCAGGTAAGCTGTAAATGTAGGTTTTAATGATGATGCCCATATTAGTTGTTGGGTGCAGTTTTTTTTTTATTCCAAATACCAAGCAATACCAAGGTATGCCAAGAAAGTGTTCATTTGCCTCTGTCACAACTCCCCAAAGACATTGGAGGTCCACAAATAATCTGTTCACTGATTGAACAAAATAGGTTAAATTATACTAAAAACAATAATATAACATTTATAACACGTTTTATGACAATCCAGGAAAATAACACCCATTTAACCTGTCATTTTAAAGGTGTCACAATTTAAAAAATAATTCAGTGTGATAATGTAGTCTAAGCATCCAGGTTTCTGCAAATAAAATGTAAGTTTAGTTTATTCAAGTTGGATGAAATATTTGGGGGAAACAACTGTGATTTATATTCTACAAGACAAGGGAGCATTATATATTCATACAGAACACTTTCCTATGAGTAAGGTCCTGGTTCCCGAATAGTATAATTTTTTTATAGAGGAAATCATACAGTGAAACACAGAAGAGTGCGAATGATGCCCTTGCAAGAAAACAGAATAGCAGTCTTAAAACAGGAGGCTCTTGGTTGAACTTCGAACCAGCATGCAACAGAGAATCAAGATGCGGTAAAGATAGCCTGTATGTAATACAAATTCATATGAACATTACGGTTAGCTCTGTTTTGGTCATGAAAAATAGGCTAATTTGCACACCACGGCGAACAGAGAGATGCTCACCTTGATGTGCGTTCCAGATAATTCAGACGTGAAGAAGTTCAGTTGTAAAAAAAATATATAATAATACAAATAAATCCAATGGATGACAGCGGATAGTCTTTCAACAATAGCTAATCCAGACTGTGACAATCTAGCGCATCTCTGATATCCATATCAAACAAATAATGCGAAACATTTACGAAACTGGTTATTTAACACGAATTGAAGCAATGTCAAAAAGGAAAAGGCGCACGTTGTCAAATATACAATTTGATACAATGTAACTAAATTGTTTTTAAAGAGCTGGCATAAACCATGTTTTTTTTTTCATCAATTAGATTTATCATCCGACTCTCAACTATGACTAGCGTCTTTGACAGCTACACTATTTACTGAATTGCACAAGCGGGTAGGCTATTTAATTCGCTTTATGGTGACGTTTTGAACATGCAGTGTGCGCAGCCAGTCAGCTGTCAGGGGTGGGGTTACTGTCAAAATGATGTATGTGTTTGTAGCTGCCCATTGTACATTCCTATTCTCATTAGATTGAACTAAACTATAACTCTTTTCAAATATGACAATCCTTTCCACAATTCATATGTGCAATTAAAACGCACATGCTGTCATGGACCACTTCCAATTCCATGCATGATTTAGTCTATTCAGAATCATACAAATTAGATATTTAATAGACATTTGCATTTACTGTTAATTAAGAAAAGTTAGGGGAGGATGTGGCAATACATTTATTTGAATATAGACTAAAATGGTTTAGGCTAAATTATGTACACCATAAATGAAGAATTGGGGGTTGGGGGTGAACAATAATGCCTGGAAAATATTATTTTTTCCAAATAAGACTGAATCTTAGTATTATACGAGTAGTACACAGTGGTTAAATTGAGCTGGAGCCAGGCTCCTGCACATTGGGTCGAAGGGAGAGCCCTAGTCGTAACCCTAACCCTAGCTTCATGTCCACATCCCGGCTCAACCCTAACCCTAGCCATAACCCGAACCGTGACCATAAACATAACATAGGGGCAGTGTTACAGCTGTTTCAGTTAACTTTTGCTTCGAGTTCTATTCAGAATAAAAATGTGCATTTATGAATTTAAGTATATTTCTGCACTGCTTCCTAAGTGCCAGTAGAGGACAGTGTTTTCTTGTGCAGTAGGCCTACTCTCTCCTCATCACTGGGCACTGAACAACTAGAACTTCATATATATATATATATATAGTACCAGTCAAAAGTTTGGACCCGCCTACTCATTCTAGGGGTTTTCTTTATTTTTACTATTTTCTACATTGTAGAGTAATAGTGAAGACATCAAAACTATGAAATAACACATATGGAATCATGTAGTGATCAAACAAGTGTTAAACACATCTAAATATATTTTAGATTCTTCAAAGTAGCCACCCCTTGTCTTACATTTACATTACATTTAAGTCATTTAGCAGACGCTCTTATCCAGAGCGACTTACAAATTGGTGCATTCACCTTATGACATCCAGTGGAACAACCACTTTACAATAGTGCATCTAAATATTTTAAGGGGGGGGGGTGAGAAGGATTACTTTATCCTATCCTAGGTATTCCTTAAAGAGGTGGGGTTTCAGGTGTCTCCGGAAGGTGGTGATTGACTCCGCTGTCCTGGCGTCGTGAGGGAGTTTGTTCCACCATTGGGGAGCCAGAGCAGCGAACAGTTTTGACTGAGCTGAGCGGGAACTGTACTTCCTCAGTGGTAGGGAGGCGAGCAGGCCAGAGGTGGATGAACGCAGTGCCCTTATTTGGGTGTAGGGCCTGATCAGAGCCTGGAGGTACTGAGGTGCCGTTCCCCTCACAGCTCCGTAGGCAAGCACCATGGTCTTGTAGCGGATGCGAGCTTCAACTGGAAGCCAGTGGAGAGAGCGGAGGAGCGGGGTGACGTGAGAGAACTTGGGAAGGTTGAACACTAGACGGGCTGCGGCGTTCTGGATGAGTTGTAGGGGTTTAATGGCACAGGCAGGGAGCCCAGCCAACAGCGAGTTGCAGTAATCCAGACGGGAGATGACAAGTGCCTGGATTAGGACCTGCGCCGCTTCCTGTGTGAGGCAGGGTCGTACTCTGCGGATGTTGTAGAGCATGAACCTACAGGAACGGGCCACCGCCTTGATATTAGTTGAGAACGACAGTTTGTTGTCCAGGATCACGCCAAGGTTCTTAGCGCTCTGGGAGGAGGACACAATGGAGTTGTCAACCGTGATGGCGAGATCATGGAACGGGCAGTCCTTCCCCGGGAGGAAGAGCAGCTCCGTCTTGCCGAAGTTCAGCTTGAGGTGGTGATCCGTCATCCACACTGATATGTCTGCCAGACATGCAGAGATGCGATTCGCCACCTGGTCATCAGAAGGGGGAAAGGAGAAGATTAATTGTGTGTCGTCTGCATAGCAATGATAGGAGAGACCATGTGAGGTTATGACAGAGCCAAGTGACTTGGTGTATAGCGAGAATAGGAGAGGGCCTAGAACAGAGCCCTGGGGGACACCAGTGGTGAGAGCGCGTGGTGAGGAGACAGATTCTCGCCACGCCACCTGGTAGGAGCGACCTGTCAGGTAGGACGCAATCCAAGCGTGGGCCGCGCCGGAGATGCCCAACTCGGAGAGGGTGGAGAGGAGGATCTGATGGTTCACAGTATCGAAGGCAGCCGATAGGTCTAGAAGGATGAGAGCAGAGGAGAGAGAGTTAGCTTTAGCGGTGCGGAGCGCCTCCGTGATACAGAGAAGAGCAGTCTCAGTTGAATGACTAGTCTTGAAACCTGACTGATTTGGATCAAGAAGGTCATTCTGAGAGAGATAGCGGGAGAGCTGACCAAGGACGGCACGTTCAAGAGTTTTGGAGAGAAAAGAAAGAAGGGATACTGGTCTGTAGTTGTTGACATCGGAGGGATCGAGTGTAGGTTTTTTCAGAAGGGGTGCAACTCTCGCTCTCTTGAAGACGGAAGGGACGTAGCCAGCGGTCAGGGATAAGTTGATGAGCGAGGTGAGGTAAGGGAGAAGGTCTCCGGAAATGGTCTGAAGAAGAGAGGAGGGGATAGGGTCGAGCGGGCAGGTTGTTGGGCGGCCGGCCGTCACAAGACGCGAGATTTCATCTGGAGAGAGAGGGGAGAAAGAGGTCAGAGCACAGGGTAGGGCAGTGTGAGCAGAACCAGCGGTGTTGTTTGACTTAGCAAACGAGGATCGGATGTCGTCGATCTTCTTTTCAAAATGGTTGACGAAGTCATCTGCAGAGAGGGAGGAGGGGGGGGAGGGGGAGGAGGATTCAGGAGGGAGGAGAATGTGGCAAAGAGCTTCCTAGGGTTAGAGGCAGATGCTTGGAATTTAGAGTGGTAGAAAGTGGCTTTAGCAGCAGAGACAGAGGAGGAAAATGTAGAGAGGAGGGAGTGAAAGGATGCCAGGTCCGCAGGGAGGCGAGTTTTCCTCCATTTCCGCTCGGCCTTCCGGAGCCCTGTTCTGTGAGCTCGCATTGAGTCGTCAAGCCACGGAGCGGGAGGGGAGGACCGAGCCGGCCTGGAAGATAGGGGACATAGAGAGTCAAAGGATGCAGAAAGGGAGGAGAGGAGGGTTGAGGAGGCAGAATCAGGAGATAGGTTGGAGAAGGTTTGAGCAGAGGGAAGAGATGATAGGATGGAAGAGGAGAGAGTAGCGGGGGAGAGAGAGCGAAGGTTGGGACGGCGCGATACCATCCGAGTAGGGGCAGTGTGGGAAGTGTTGGATGAGAGCGAGAGGGAAAAGGATACAAGGTAGTGGTCGGAGACTTGGAGGGGAGTTGCAATGAGGTTAGTGGAAGAACAGCATCTAGTAAAGATGAGGTCGAGCGTATTGCCTGCCTTGTGAGTAGAGGGGGAAGGTGAGAGGGTGAGGTCAAAAGAGGAGAGGAGTGGAAAGAAGGAGGCAGAGAGGAATGAGTCAAAGGTAGACGTGGGGAGGTTAAAGTCGCCCAGAACTGTGAGAGGTGAGCCGTCCTCAGGAAAGGAGCTTATCAAGGCATCAAGCTCATTGATGAACTCTCCGAGGGGACCTGGAGGGTGATAAATGATAAGGATGTTAAGCTTGAAAGGGCTGGTAACTGTGACAGCATGAAATTCAAAGGAGGCGATAGACAGATGGGTAAGGGGAGAAAGAGAGAATGACCACATGGGAGAGATAAGGATCCCTATGCCACCACCCCGCTGACCAGAAGCTCTCGGGGTGTGCGAGAACACGTGGGCGGACGAAGAGAGAGCAGTAGGAGTAGCAGTGTTATCTGTGGTGATCCATGTTTCTGTCAGTGCCAAGAAGTCGAGGGACTGGAGGGAGGCATAGGCTGAGATGAACTCTGCCTTGTTGGCTGCAGATCGGCAGTTCCAGAGGCTACCGGAGACCTGGAACTCCACGTGGGTCGTGCGCGCTGGGACCACCAGATTAGGGTGGCAGCGGCCACGCGGTGTGGAGCGTTTGTATGGTCTGTGCAGAGAGGAGAGAACAGGGATAGACAGACACATAGTTGACAGGCTACAGAAGAGGCTACGCTAATGCAAGGAGATTGGAATGACAAGTGGACTACACGTCTCGAATGTTCAGAAAGTTAAGCTTACGTAGCAAGAATCTTATTGACTAAAATTATTAAAAATGATACAGTACTGCTGAAGTAGGCTAGCTGGCAGTGGCTGCGTTGTTGACTTTGTAGGCTAGCTGACAGTGGCTGCGTTGTTGACACTACACTAATCAAGTCGTTCCGTTGAGTGTAGTAGTTTCTACAGTGCTGCTATTCGGGGGCTAGCTGGCTAGCTAGCAGTGTTGATTACGTTACGTTGCGTTAAAAGAACGACAATAGCTGGCTAGCTAACCTAGAAAATCACTCTAGACTACACAATTATCTTTGATACACAGACGGCTATGTAGCTAGCTATGTAGCTAGCTACGATCAAACAAATCAAACCGTTGTGCTGTAATGAAATGAAATGAAAAATGTGATACTACCTGTGGAGCGAAGCGGAATGCGACCGGGTTGTTGAGTGCGGAAGTTCTATTCAGTAGACGTTGGCTAGCTGTTGGCTAGCTAGCAGTGTCTCCTACGTTAAGGACGACAAATAGCTGGCTAGCTAACCTCGGTAAATTAAGATAATCACTCTAAGACTACACGCTCTAAACTACACAATTATCTTGGATACGAAGACAGCAAAGACAACTATGTCGCTAGCTAACACTACACTAATCAAGTCGTTCAGTTGAGTGTAATAGTTTCTACAGTGCTGCTATTCGGTAGACGGTGGACGTTTGCTAGCTGGCTAGCTGCTGGGCAGATAGCAGTGTAGACTACGTTAGGACGACGAAATACGAAGTTGCAATAGAAGTGCTGACTGTTTCACTGTGTCTTGATGACAGCTTTGCACACTCTTGGCATTCTCTCAAGGAGCCTCACCTGGAATGCTTTTCCAACATTCTTGAAGGAGTTCCCACATATGCTGAGCACTTGTTGGCTGCTTTTCCTTCACTCTGCGGTCCAACTCATCCCAAACCATCTCAATTGGGTTGAGGTTGGGTGATTGTGGAGGCCATGTCATCTGATGCTGCGCTCCATCACTCTCCTTCTTGGTCAAATAGCCCTTACACAGCTTGGAGGTGTGTTGGGTCATTGTCCTGTTGAAAAACAAGTTATAGTCCCACGAAGCGCAAATCAGATGGGATGGTGTATCACTGCAGAATGCTGTGGTAGCAATGCTGGTTGTGTGCCTTGAATTCTAAATAAATCACTGACAATGTCACCAGCAAAGCACCATCCTCCTCCTCCATGCGTCACGGTGAGAACCATACATGCGGAGATCATCCGTTGACCTACTCTTTGTCTCACAAAGACATGCCTGTTGAAACCAAAAATGTCAGACCAAAGGACAAATTTCCACCGGTCTAATGTCCATTGCTCATGTTTCTTAGCCGAAGCAAGTCTCTTCTTCGTGTCATTTAGCCGTAGTTTCTTTGCAGCAATTAGACCGTGAAGGCCTGATTTACGCAGTCTCCTCTGAACAGTTGATCTTGAGATGTGTCTGTTCCTTGAACTCTGTGAAGCATTTATTTGGGCCGCAATTTCTGAGGCTAGTAACTATGGGTCTTCCTTTCCTGTGGCAGTCCTCATAAGAGCCAGTTTCATCATAGCGCTTGATGATTTTTGCGACTGCACTTGAAGAAACTTTCAAAGTTCTTGACATTTTCCAGATTGACTGACCGTCATGTCTTAAGGTAATGATGGACTGTCATTTCTCTTTGCTATTTGAGCTGTTCTTGCAATAATATGGACTTGGTCTTTTACCAAATAGGGCTATCTTCTGTATACCACCCTATCTTGTCACAACACAACTGATAGGCTCAAACGCATTAAGAAGGAAAGAAATTACAGAAATGAACCTTTAACAAGGCACACCTGTCAATTGAAATGCATTCCAGGTGGTTACCTCATGAAGCTGGTTGAGAGAATGCCAAGTGTGTGCAAAGCTGTCATCAAGGCAAAGTGTGGCTACATTGAAGAATCTCAAATATAACATATATTTTGATTTGTTTAACATTTTTTTGGTCACTACATGATTCCAAATGTGCTATTTAATAGTGTTGATGTCTTCAGTCTTATTCTACAATATAGAAAATAGTAAAAATAAAGAAAAACCCTTGAATGAGTAGACGTGTCCAAACTTTTCACTGGTATAGCATCTCAAATTATTAAATGTTCTTATTTTTTACAAAGGATGGCTCAAAGTAAGTTGTTTTACATGTGTATATATACACCACACAAATGATATGTGTTTTAGAAGTTAACCTTTCACTAAAATTGTATCTAATGGTCGCATGCTAATTGCTAACCGCTAATGTTAGCTAGCTGTTCATGGGTTTTTGTGACATGCAATACACAGGCATCTTCTATAATGTGGTTGTAAAATTGCACTGTATAAATAGTGTGAATGAGATGTACTGTTGTTGCCCATACAATGCATGCGTGTCATAGCTAAATACACATCTAGTGAGACAAGGTCGTGTTTACACCAGTGGAGGCTCCTCAGAGGAAGAAGGGGACAACCATCCTCCTCAGTGAATTTCATTTTTTTTTAAATAGTGAAACATTTAAAAAGTTATAATTTTTAGATAAAACTATACAACATATATTCACGTCACCAAATAATTGATTAAAAGACATTGTTTTGCAATGAAAGTCTACATTAGCCTCAACAGCACTCTGTAGGGTAGCACCATGGTGTAGCCATAGGACCTTTAGCTTCCGTCATCCTCTGTGTACATTTTCTTTTTTGCAAAACCTAGGAGGGTCATGGATCTCACCCCCTTCCATAGACTTACACAGTAATTACGAATTTTGACAAATTCTGGAGTAAATCCTCCAAACTATCAGAGCTCTTGCAGCATGAACTGACATGCTGTCCACCCAATCAGATGATCAGAGAATTAGTCTAGTACAGAAATCATAAGCTACAGCTAGCTAGCACTGCAATGCATAAAATGTGGTGAGTAGGTGACTCAAAGAGAAAAACAATAGCTGAACAGTTTTGAACAAATTAATTTCTTCAAAAATGGAAGAGGAGCAAGAGAGAGAGAGAGGTAGCTATATTTCTTTGACTTTCAGCTAGCTAGTTTAGCCTACTCAAACACGTGGCTGAAACTGAGGGATGCTATGTTAGCTAGCTGACTATGACTGTCCAACACCGGAGCTCTTCCAAGGCAAGCTTTTGGTTTTACTAATTTATTGCTAATATGGTTGTCACGCCTTGGTCTTAGTATTTTGTGTATTTCGTGGGTGATTGTTCCTGTCTCTGTGTAGTTTCACCAGATAGGCTGTAATTAGGTTTCACGTTCCGTTTGTTGTTTTTGTATTTGTATAGTTATTTCATGTGTCACTTTTTTCATTAAAGTCATGAGTAACCACCACGCTGCATTTCAGTCCGACTCTCTTTCTACAAACGAAGAACGACATTACAGAATCACCCACCACACTCGGACCGAGCAGCGTGTTAACAGGCAGCTGGAGCAGCGAAGGGAGGACGTTATGGACAGCAGAGGCTTGGAGTATACGACGTGGGAAGAAATAGACAGGTCGGCGGCCAACCCAGAGAGAATCCCGGAGCCCGCCTGGGATTCGCTGGAGCAGTGCGAAGAGGGCTATAGGCGAATGGAGTCGAAAAGAAAGACACGGCGGCGCAGAGCGAAAACCGAAAGTCACCCCCAAATATTTATTGGGGGAGGGCTCAGAGAGAGAGTGGCTGAGTCAGGAGTCAGACCTGAGCCTACTCTCCCTGTTAATTGTGAGGAGCAGCGATATAAGGACTTCTGGTCTTGGGAGATGATATTAGATGGAAAAGGACCCTGGGCTCAGCCTGGAGAATATCGCCGTCCCAAGGAAGAAATAGAGGCGGCTAAAGCGGAGAGGCGCTGGCATGAGGAGGCAGCACAGCGACGTGGTTGGAAGCCCGAAAAGCAGCCCCAAAAAATGATTGGGGGTTGGGGGGCTGAATGGGAGTATGGCTATGCCAGGTAGGAGACCTGCTCAAACTCCCTGTGCTTACCGGTGGGCTAGAGAGACCGGGCAGACACCGTGTTATGCTATGGAGCGCACTGTGTTTCCAGTGCGGGTGCATAACCCGGTGCGGTTCATACCAGCCTTTCGTATTGGCCGGGCTAGAGTGGGCATCGAGCCAGGTAAGCTTGGGCAGGCTCGGTGCTCAAGAGCTCCAGTGCGCCTGCACGGTCCGGTCTATCCAGAGCCACCTCCACACACCATTCCTCCGGTAGCAGCTCCCCGCACCAGGCTTCCTGTGCGTGTCCTCGATCATGTAGCACCAGTTCCAGCACCACGCACCAGGCCTTCTGTGCGCCTCGCCTGTTCAGCACAGCCAGAGCCTTCCTTCCCTCCTGCGCTGTCGGAGTCTCCCGCCTCTCCAGCGCTGTCGGAGCCTTTCTCCTCTCCTGCGCTACTGGAGTCTCCTGTCTGTTCAGCGCTATCAGAGCCTTCCTTCCCTCCTGCGCTGTCGGAGTCTCCCGCCTGTTCAGCACAGCCAGAGCCTTCCCTCCATCCTGCGCTGTCGGAGTCTCCCGCCTGTTCAGCGCTATCAGAGCCTTCCTCCTCTACAGCGCTGCCGGAGCCTCCTGCCTGTTTGGAGCAGCCTGAGCTGCCAGTCTGCAGGGAGCTGTCAGTCTGCAAGGTGCTGTCAGTCTGCATGGAGCTGCCAGAGCTGTCAGTCTGCAAGGAGCTGTCAGTCTGCAAGGAGCTGTCAGTCTGCAAGGAGCTGCCAGTCTGCAGGGTGCTGTCAGCCTGCATGGAGCAGTCAGTCTGCAAGGTGCTGTCAGTCTGCATGGAGCTGCCAGAGCTGTCAGTCTGCAAGGAGCTGTCAGTCTGCAAGGAGCTGCCAGTCTGCAGGGTGCTGTCAGCCTGCATGGAGCAGTCAGAGCTGTCAGTCTGTATGAAGCAGCCAGAGCTGTTAGTCTGCATAAAGCAGCCAGAGCTGTCAGTCTGCAAAGAGCTGTCAGTCTGCAAAGAGCTGCCAGTCTGCAAGGAGCTGTCAGTCTGCAAGGAGCTGTCAGCCTGCATGGAGCAGCCAGAGCTGTCAGTCTGCAAGGAGCTGTCAGTCTGCATAGAGCAGCTAGATCCGTCAGTCAGCCATGATCTTCTAGATCTGCCAGTCAACCAGATTCTTCCAGATCTGCCAGTCAACCAGTCTCTTCCAGATCTGCCAGTCAACCAGTCTCTTCCAGATCTGCCAGTCAACCAGTCTCTTCCAGATCTGCTAGTCAACCAGAATCTTCCAGATCCGCCAGCCACCCAGGATCTACCGGAGCCTACTACCTGTCTGAGCTTCATCTCAGTACTGGGCTTCCTCTCAGTACTGGGCTTTCTCTCAGTACTGGGCTTCCCCTCAGTCCCGAGCTGCCCCTCAGTCCCGAGCTGCCCCTCAGTCCCGAGCTGCCCCTCAGTCCCGAGCTGCCTCAGTCCCGAGCTGCCCCTCAGTCACGAGCTGCTCCTCAGTTCAGTTGGGTTCTGGGTGAGGACTATTAGGCCATGGTCGGCGGCGAGGGTGGATTATCCCAGGACGCGAAGGGGAGGAACTAGGACATTAATGGAGTGGGGTCCACGTCCCGAGCCGGAACCGCCACCATGGACAGACACCCACCCGGACCCTCCCTATGGTTTTGAGGTGCGTCCGGGAGTCCGCACCTTAGGGGGGGGGGATTCTGTCACGCCTTGGTATTAGTATTTTGTGTTTTCTTTAATTATTTGTTCAGGCCAGGGTGTGACATGGGGTTATTGTATTTTCGTATTGGGGTTTGTAGTATTTGGGATCGCGGCTGAGTAGGGGTGTTGCATAGGCTTGGCTGCCTGAGGCGGTTTTCAATCAGAGTCAGGTGATTCTCGTTGTCTCTGATTGGGAACCATATTTAGGTAGCTGGGGTTTCGCTGTGTATTTCGTGGGTGATTGTTCCTGTCTCTGTGTAGTTTCACCAGATAGGCTGTAATTAGGTTTTACGTTCCGTTTGTTGTTTTTGCATTTGTATAGTTATTTCATGTGTCACTTTTTTCATTAAAGTCATGAGTAACCACCACGCTGCATATCGGTCCGACTCTCTTTCTACAAACGAAGAACGACGTTACAATGGTGACAACAATGTAGTCTGTGTAGAGGTTATGAATTGAAGGTTTGGTTTGGTTAGTTTTTTTTTGCTGTTCACAGGCAGCTGATGTGTTGTGCATAGGAGGTCCACAAGAAAAGTGAAAAAGTGGGAAGAGCATATAGATACGAGAAGGAACACAACAAGCTGTTTGTATGTGGCTATGAAAGTGAGCTTTTTTCGTGTGATCAGGGGTGTATTCATTCCACCGATTCTGTTGAAAAAAACGTTTCTTTAAATGGAAGCAAACAGAACGAAACGGGGATAAACATACCTGAATTTGTCCAATAGCAACTCGCAACTGTGTGCAAGGTGGCATTGAATGTGTCAGTCTGTCTGTCACACATCTTTCTATTGACCTGTGTGCACCTACATTGTAAACTTCAATTCATAGGCTAGGTTGTAGCAACAACAAAAGAAACCCATGAGTATCATGTAGTAGCCTAAACCTATCGCTGTTACATTGAACTGGGTGAATGGAATATAGATGACACTATGCTGTAATAGAAATAAGGCTGCACTCTTAAAAAAAAGAATCGTCCTCCCTCATCTTAAACGGCACTGACCGCCACTGGTTTATACAGGAGACAGATTGAAACTCTCAGATGCCCTTTTTACATACAATAGCAATGTCCTGCACAGGTGTCCTGGCCACCAAAACAACGTACATTTAACCTTGTGCTTATATCCATTGCAGGTTCTTGTGCCAGATGAGTAGAATGAAAGCAGACATTGAATTCCACCCACCTGGTCTAAAGTGGCTGCTATATCCCCCCGTAGTTCCATTAATCACCAATTGCTGTACTTTATTGAAACACTAATTGCCTCTGTATCAGAACTGCCAAGACTGTTCTACAGAAAATAGCAGTAATCATGAGCTAGGTACACATTTTGGTTTCCTATTCTAGTCCATATGCCTGTAACTCTGTGCACTGCCAGTACCACATGCATAACTTGTGGCATATCTCGTTGATTATAATGACTTTTGGGTAGATGTTTGTGATACATCCAGTGTACGGAGCCAAAGGCATGTGGAGCCAATCTCAACAAGGTGGATGGAATTCAACTAGTGTTTTCACAATAGTCTAATAATACCAATAATCTCGGTAATTTCACAAAATATCAAACATTGTTTGGGGGATATACCATCAAGGTCAGAGTGATATACAGTGGGGAGAACAAGTATTTGATACACTGCCGATTTTGCAGGTTTTCCTACTTACAAAGCATGTAGAGGTCTGTCATTTTTATCATAGGTACACTTCAACTGTGAGAGACGGAATGTAAAACAAAAATCCAGAAAATCACATTGTATGATTTTTAAGTAATTCATTTGCATTTTATTGCATGACATAAGTATTTGATCACCTACCAACCAGTAAGAATTCCGGCTCTCACAGACCTGTTAGTTTTTCTTTAAGAATCCCTCCTGTTCTCCACTCATTGCCTGTATTAACTGCACCTGTTTGAACTTGTTACCTGTATAAAAGATACCTGTCCACACACTCAATCAAACAGACTCCAACCTCTCCACAATGCCCAAGACCAGAGAGCTGTATAAGGACATCAGGGCTAAAATTGTAGACCTGCACAAGGCTGGGATGGGCTACAGGACAATAGGCAAGCAGCTTGGTGAGAAGGCAACAACTGTTGGCGCAATTATTCGAAAATGGAAGGAGTTCAAGATGACTGTCAATCACCCTCGGTCTGGGGCTCCATGGAAGATCAATGATCATGAGGAAGGTGAGGGATCAGCCCAGAACTACACGGCAGGACCTGGTCAAAAACACGAAGAGAGCTGGGACCACAGTCTCAAAGAAACCATTAGTAACACACTGCCCTTTGTCAAAAACTACAGTGCCGCTTAGAGAGTGAACCAAGATTCTTGGCGAGCCACACCACACAGATCATGTCTGGGGAGATTTCGTCAAGGCAACCTAGATATAACGGACCACTCAACTCTTAACACTATATATAGGCCAACTCTCCCGGGGTCAAGCTGCGCTCTATTCTTTTGAAAACTTTTGTTTTGAATAAACTCATTCATATTCCTCCATCTGGTGCTTTCCTGTTTCCAGCGGGTCCCATCTGGTGCTTACCTGTTTCCATCTGGTGCCTACCTGTTGCCATCTGGTGCTTACCTGTTTCCATCTGGTACCATCTGGTTCCATCTGGTGCTTACCTGTTTCCATCTGGTACCATCTGGTTCCATCTGGTGCTTACCTGTTTCCATCTGGTGCCATCTGGTGCCTACCTGTTTCCATCTGGTGCCATCTGGTGCTTACCTGTTTCCATCTGGTGCCATCTGGTGCTTACCTGTTTCCATCTGGTGCCTACCTGTTTCCATCTGGTGCTTACCTGTTTCCATCTGGTCCCATCTGGTGCTTATCTGTTTCCATCTGGTGCCTACCTGTTTCCATCTGGTGCTTACCTGTTTCCATCTGGTCCCATCTGGTGCTTATCTGTTTCCATCTGGTGCCTACCTGTTTCCATCTGGTGCCTACCTGTTTCCATCTGGTCCCATCTGGTGCTTACCTGTTTCCATCTGGAGCTGACCTGTTTCCATCTGGTGCTTACCTGTTTCCATCTGGTGCCTACCTGTTTCCATCTGGTGCCTACCTGTTTCCACCTGGTGCCATCTGGTGCTTACCTGTTTCCACCTGGTGCCATCTGGTGCTTATCTGTTTCCACCTGGTGCCATCTGGTGCTTACGTGTCCCAGGTTGAGCTTATGGGGTTTACTTTAGTTTCAGGCCCTGCTTAGCCTAAATGCAGATACTATTACCCGCTTTCTCCTGCTCTACTGAAATGAATTATCATCCTTCAAGAAGTGATTAAGTGGATTTGTGATAAAGTGGAACAACAACATGTTCAGCGATAGTATAACAATGTCGTGAGGTGCTGGAGAAACCTTGACAGTGGTGCTCAAATGTTATTTCTGAAAAGGTGTAGGAACCCTGATGTGTGATAATAATAAAATATGATTAAATAGTACATTCATTCATATTTCACTGTGATTCATTCATTCAATAATGAATTGTGTTTTAATATACCAGTGACAACCACAAAGGCAAGCTATCAATGACTAACATTCAGTGGGGGGGGGCGACTAAGCATGTGCAGCCTTGAACAAGGGCACGGTCATTTACTGACATTTATGGCAGAGATGGCAGAGATGTTGTGGGACATGGACTGAGATGTAATGCAACTGATGTCAAACGTGCGCTGGGATTTCAGAATGTGTCCTGGTCCATGGGTGGACGTGTGTGGTCATTTCAGGGGATTTACTGAACCGTTTCCGGACATATACACGTCCGTGCACAAAAGTGGTCTGTTATTGGAGATGTACGGGACGTGTGCAGGGCCGTACAAGGCTGGACACTTGCCACAAATTTCCAGAAACGGTACGTTTTCGGACTTGTGCACCGGGGGGATTTTGAGATGTAAATGTGCCTTTAAATGCAGCGATGTATAGACATCCTTTACAGTTATATGGCTGGACAAGTTATACATTGTGTTTTAAACACAAAACAATTGTCCCAGGCTGCAGTACTGAATTGCTGGAACAGTTACTTTTAGATTAAAATTGACTCATGTTTAGAGAGTGACATTCCTCTCAGAGAAAATGTTTTGCTCAGAAAAAGGTGTTTGTAACTGTTGCTTATACGAAAGTTGTCTTCTGCATAGGATGCTATGGTTGTTTTTGGGAGTGTCTTCTGCTCTAGTAAACCTTCCACCCAGGCCCCCACTGCCACTTCCCAGAGGCCCTGTTGATTTCCGACATATTTCCTTTTCCTATGTCACAGCCATGCTGAAACTCACATTTCACTGTGAGGCTGGACAACACCTTCCAGTCTGGTGCCCAGGCCAATGTAAACTCCACCGCAGCAGGAGGCTACAGCCAAAATAATCACTTTCACAGGGGAGAGAATTGCATACACTCACCGCCTTCATGAGTAACTCTCCTTTCACCGGATGCTCTGCTTTCATATGTTTCAGTGTAAGTCAACTACAGTACATCACAAAGCTTTTGTTTAATGTGGACCAGACACTAAGTTGTTCTTTCACACAACCTCCTATAACCTCCTCCCCAGTCCTCATATTGCCATGGCTTTCACTGAAATACAAGAGCACCTCTTTGACAGCCGTTTTGTCAAACGTTGTCCTGGGACACATGCTTTAGTGTAGAATAAGTCTGAGGATGATAGTCTTTCCCTAAATTTACAACACCAAATAGCCCTACTATACAAACACGACAGACCATAGGCTTCGGGGAAACGTGGTACAGTCAGATGGGACACAGCCAATAAGAGTTGTGTCTTTAGTGACGACAATGGCAGATAGTACTGCCGTCTCTATGGCGATGATGGAATGCCATGTGTGCTCTGTCGATTTTTGTCTGTCATTGGACCAGTGAACAAAATGCAAGGAGGTTGCATAGGCCTATAAAAAACGAATTGCAGCCATATTCCCAGCCTTAACTCTAACGTAAGGCCTGCCCTGGCCTTTTGGGGGCAATATTATACATTTTGCCACAGGCTGGAGAAATATTTGCAGTTTTGAAGCAAATTTCCTGCAAATCTACACATTTTGCCATGACTTATGCCGTGTTAAAGGAAAATTATATTGTCCCAAAATGTTTTGCATGTCAGCAATCAAGCTTTCAAGATATATACATTTCAAAATACAGAAGTACAGTCGGAATGATGCATTTTGTATCATATGAAGCAAAAGCAGCATCATACCAGCTGTATTTCTGTATTTTGACTAAGATAATCAATGGGGGCCCCCTGGAGGTCAGGGCACCTAAGCACGTACCCTGTGTGCCCAGTCGGTAATTTGTTTAAATAGCTGGCTAGACTAATTCACCAATTTGAAAAATGTCAGCTGACATGGGCTAATTGAGTGACTGTCGGTGAATGACATAACAAAAGAAACATTTATGATGCACGACCAAATTTTGAAAGTGCACCTTGTAAATTATACTGTTTTAACTCTCAACAGTAAGTCGAGACCCCAAATGAATTCCTAAAATCTTGGTAGGGGACACCCTAATAACTGCGGGGCCCCAAGTGGTCGCTTTAGTGGCTAGGGCCGGCACTGCTCCAACCCTGTACTATATGCTTGATATGTCCAAACCTACATTTCTAAGCGGATTACATTGAGGATGTGGATAGGCGATACATTGAGATGTACTAAATACATTAAACAGTAGGCCCATGCTGTGATAACCTCAGTCGCCATTTAGACAACTAGCACACTAAGCCAGACAGATAGGTCTGTAAAGAGAGGTGGGATAGACAGGGGAGGAGGTCAGGGTGGGATATCTATCTATCTGTCTATCTAGACAGGGGGAGACATAGGAGATGGGGAGGAGGACAGGGTGTGGAATTTGGGAGGCTGCTGTGATGTTTGTGACCCAGAGACCAGCCTGTACATTATGTTGAAGGATATGAGGGAACACAAACCTGGCTAGAGCACTGGCTGCGGCCTCACTGAGACCCAACTTGCCTCTTCCCCCCCCGTCCCGAACACCAAAACAACAGGCTGGCTTTCAGCACTGAACCCCTCTTTGGAGTTATGTACTTCTAGCCCTAAGGTACTTCATAAAGGTAAGTGCCAGACTTACAGTGCATTCGGAAAGTATTCAGACCCCTTCCAATATGTTTATCAATCTACACACAATACCCCATAATGACAAAAACAGGTTTTTAGAAATGTTTGCAAAAACATAAAAACCTTAACATAAGTATTCAGACCCTTTGCTATGAGACTCGTAATTGAGCTCAGGTGGATCCTGTTTCCATTGCTCATCCTTGAGATGTTTCTATAACTTGATTGGAGTCCACCTGTGGTAAATTCAATTGATTAGACATGATTTGGAAAGGCACACACCTGTCTATATAAAAGGTCCCACAGTTGACAGTGCATGTCAGAGCAAAAACCAAGCCATGATGTTGAAGGAATTGTTGAGGCACAGATCTAGGGAAGGGTACCAAAAATGTCTGCAGCATTGAAGGTCCCCAAGAACACAGTAAGTAGAAGTAGTTTGGAACCAGCAAAACTCTTCCTAAACTGAGCAATCACGGGAGAAGGATCGAGGGAAAGATGAAAGGAGCAAAGTACAGAGATCTTTAATGAAAACCTGCTCCAGACTAGGGAGAAGGTTCACCTTCCAACAGGACAACAACCATAAGCACACAGTCAATACCACACAGGAGTGGCTTTGGGACAAGTCTCAATGTCCGTGAGTGGCCAAGCCAGAGCCTGGACTTGAACCCGACCTGAAAAATAGCTGTGAAGCGACGCTCCCCATCAACCTCAGAGCTTGAGAGGATCTGCCGAGAAGAATGGGAGACTCCCCAAATTCAGGTGTACCAAGCTTGTAGTGTCATATCCAAGAAGACTCAAGGCTGTAATCGCTGACAAAAGCACCTCAATGTACTGAGTAAAGTTTTTTAATTGTCGTTATGGGGTATTGTGTGTAGATTCATGAGGAAAAAAAAATAATGTAATCAATTTTAGAGTAAGGCTGTAACGTAACAAAATTCTGGGTCTGAATACTTTCTGAATGCACTGTACCCCATTCTGTGAGTCTTGCCCCAACTCAGGAGAGACTCGTTTGCCCTCCTTACATTCCAGACCAACCACCCTATGCTGTCATCTAAATCACCATCCACCTGATGCACCTCTCAGAGAAGCACAAGACAGAGCACATGTTTAAGGTTTTATTTGATGTATCAGAGAATTATTGATAAGAATTCAAACAATATATAAATCTTAAATACATATAGTAAAATCTTCCCTCCAGTATAAGAAAGTCTCCATACTATGAGGCAACAAAAACACACTCCGGAAAATGAGGTGATCTTTATAAATTGCCACTCAACAAAGAGTGAAGTCTGTACACTATACTCTGCAATATGACAAACACACACATGTAAACACTCTGTTTTCTCACCCTTTCATTCTCTCTCACACACACAACATGTAACATACAGGTACAATCATTGATGACGTCCTGTCCTCATTCGACCATCAATGTATCAGACAAAACCCTTCATCATACATGAATGTATGGGATTGCCCATGGTCATCACTCATCACATCCTGACACATTTTCTGGCCTCACTAATTCACACATTATGACAAAAAGTAATATGTCCCTCATATACATGCCTCTGGGTCCTCACTGTTCTCTCCCCCCCCCCCCCCCCCCCACTGTGGTTATATAGAGGGACTTGACAATGTTAACAAATAAAACATAATTAATATTTTAAAAAGGGTGAAAAGCAGAGGATTCATTTACATATTTCACCCATAAGTCCAACATGACGACATCTATAGTCTGTTGTGCTCAGTGCTGTCCCTTCCTCCACCGGAACAGTTCTGTGGCTGGGTCATCAGCAGGGAAGGGAACTGGACCTAGCCGCAGAGAGTTGCACCAAATAGCTACCCATCTCTCATGTTGGATAACTGGGGGCAATGTGTCAGGAAGCTTAAAGTGCAAGCAATAGTTCTGCCTGGATGGGGGGAGCGGCCACCTAGCTGTCATTCCCATAGTCTTGTGCTGGTGCAGGCGGGTAGAGGCTGCCAGCCACACTGATGTCCAGGAAGGGGCTGAAAGGCAGGGCTATCCGTGGGCAGAGGGCATATGGAAGATGGGTAGAGACCAGCATGCCCTAGCCCTATCCAGTGTGTCGAGGCTGGGGTTGGGCATCCTCCTAATCCTGACTCAGTGCCTGAAGGTGTGGATGTCATTGTGTAAGCTGACAGAGGGCCTTGAGGGGGAGCCGTGAATGTGACAGCTCTTCTTGCAGCTGCAGCGCTGGATCCACATGACGTTGCGTGTGAAGCCCTCTCCGTCGGGACAGTGGAAGCGCAGGCGGACGGTGCGGGTCAGTGAAGGGGTGCAGCATCGACTATCCACACAGGAGCCGCAGCTGCGAGGTCGATAGTGCCTTGCTGTGTAGCAGCCAGCAAAGTTGATGCTGATTGGCTCCTGAGGGCGCACTGAACGCTGGCACTTCTTTCCCCTCTGGACAGTCAACAAACACACAGTTAACAAACACAGTTAGACAACTGAGCTACATAAACCATAATAAATAATCATATTGCAAAGGGTCTCATCATCAAAAATTAAATATTAATATGTTCTATGTGCTCTACTTGTATGCTTCAAAATTTCCCACAAACATATCAGACATTGAGAGGAGCCTCATTGTACCTTGATTGCTGGGGTAAGTCGCAGGTCACATTGGCGGACTTGACACAGTCGTGTCTCTCTGACAAGCTGGCAGTCTGCGTTGTTATTGGTCACCCGACTGGAGATGCCCATCCCACAGGTAGTGGAACATTCCGTCCAATCAGTGGTCTGCGGGAAGCATTTGGCGCTTAGCAACACCTGGGACCTGGGGAGGGGCACCACCTCTGAAATGAGAGGACAGGGAATCATGAGAAACATACAGGGTTACAATTAAGAGAAACATACAGGGTTACAATTAAGAGAAACATACAGGGTTACAATTAAGAGAAACATACAGGGTTACAATTATGAGAAACATACAAGGTTCAGATTATGACCAAGATAGGATTATACCTGGATAGAGACTGTGGAGAATGAGACATTGGGATAGGTTGTTTACTGTACCTCTAAAGGTGACTCCAGTGCTGGCCTGATAGCGTGGCTGTTCCTGGAGCTGGTTGTTGATGTGGTTTGGGAGGGGTTGTGGGTTGGGCAAGGCTACCTGTGGAGGTTCCTCTGGGTCCTCACTGATGTGGTTGTTGTCGTCACAGACCCACTCCGCACAGCAGCGGCCCAAGGGCCGTGCCAGCCTTGGCTGGGAGCAGCGCCAGTCGGGCAGGGACACCTGGTGGGGGCAGAGTGGCATGCAGCCCACCACCCCATCCATGCAGCTGCACTGGTGCTGGCAGCTGGGCTGGAAGTCCTCTCCATGCTGGTAGACACGCCCGCTGAACTCGCAGGACTGGCCCTTGGCCTCCGCTAGGGAGACACAGACACATTATCAGCACAGTGGACTTTATACCACTATGGCAGTGTTACAATGATGCTGAGCATTTATCTACTTGAATGATCACATTTTTACTATAATTTACTATAATTCTGAAATCCCCATACCCAGCTGCAACACCCATACTTCTGCATACTCCCATATTGGCCCAACCACCTCTCTCCTGCTGATGTTAGGGGTACTCCTGGTCCTTACCTCGGCACAGGCCTCTCTCTGGGTTTCCCCCAGCCCCCAGGTGGCAGTGCAGGCCCTTGATGTGGTCACAGGGCTGGCTGGGGCTGCAGTCCTGGTTGAACTGCCTGGCACACACCTTACAGCAGCCACAGGCGTCTGTCACCCAGCTAACGCCCACTGGGCACATTGGGGGTGATGGGCCACAAGAGCACTGGGCAGGACAGTCACTCTCCACCTGAGAAAGAGAGCAGTGTCAGTGTTACAGATGTGTTGGGGTCCGCACAGCAGCAGTAGGGTAGAGGTGCAGCCTCGTCTTTACTATGACTTGTAGTACTGTAGTACACTCTCTTACTGGAGTGTCTTTCTTCATTGTAACAAAATACCAAAAAAAGTTCAATTATTTTGGTAAAATAATATTTTTTGAAAAGCAGAAACACATCGTAAATAAAATAATGCAAAATATAGAGAGAAAGAGAGGGTGAAAAAAAGAAGGGAAAAAAAGATGGCAGGCAGGTAAGTATGCATCTATGAAACTCACCATGACAGCAGCACTGGAGAGGAGAACGAACAGGGTAGAAACAGTCCTTCTCAAACTAACCAGAGAAAACATCCTGAAAGCGTACTTCCCAAAATTTCAATCAGAGGTCGTTAGATGGAGAATAGAAACCTGGTGCCTGTGACGATATACTGTCCAGAGCCTGCACGTGAGTCCAGAAGTCTGTTGATCTGTCAGTTTACCTATTCATTCATCTGAACCGATCCATGGTTCTGTGCGAGCGCACTAAAAGCTACACTAGTTTGGTGTTTCTTTGCTCTCCTACAGTGTCAGCTCAGCTCAGCTAGGGTTAGCTTCCCTTCATATAGAGCGAGATTCCCTCTGTGGTGCCTGTACTTATAGACACAGGCAGACCAGCCCCCTCCCCGTGACATCAGCTCTCCTCTTAAGGAGTAAGGGAAAGTGTATGGAGAGGGATTCAGTGAGTGGAGTAGGAGAGAAAAAAAATTGCACCTTGCTACATTGCTATAATGAGAAAGCATGGTTATATATGAACACAGTACTGTAGGCACTTCAGTGCACTGACATCTTACTACTTACATGTCCCTAATGCTATTGATAAACTACAGGAATAGCTCATTGCTGGTGAATTCACGATAAGCAAAGCTAAGTGTGGAGTAACTTCATATAGTATTTGATTTCTTTCAAATAGGTTGAGCATTTGATTAAGCCTGCCTGAAGTGCCAGATGGGTGGGGTTTGCACCTTCGGGACTATTCTATCAGTCCCATTGTGCCAGGCAAGCTCAATCAAGTGCAGCTAAAGTATTTGAATGAACACAAACGCTAATTGAACCCAGGTCTGCAAAGCTTTGGGATTCCCATACTGTGGAGTGACACTGTAGCTCCATTCCTGCATATGAGCATTGTTTGACAATGAGGATCACCTAAGCGAAGACTGATACTGGAAACAGAAAAACAAGTGCAGGTGTCATGGGAAGAATGAGTGGGGAATCCCGCTCTGGCGTAGAATCCACTTTAATAGGGGAAGTGGTTATGCAGATAGCTGAGAAAATCTGTGCGTACAACTCTTGAAACATTATATTACCTGGCCGGGCTGGCCCCAGAAACCCCACTGGAACACACTGCCCAGGCCAGGACACGTATCCTGTGGTTCCCTCCATTTCTTTCCCAATGGCCACATTCAAGGACAAAAAAAAGTATCTTCTACAGGTTCCCATGTTCGGGAGGAAAAACTAAACATCGCCATTGTCATCCCAGGGGACTATGAAAAGTGTTTTGCTCGAGGGCAGGAAGGCCCTGCATTAGGCCTTGGCTCTCTCTGTTATGAAACACAGGAAACAGAATTTAGCACATTTGATGAGGCCACTGAAAACCTGCAAAGAGAGTGAAAGGAGTGAGTGGGAATATATAGCCTCTCACACCACAGGAGAAGGCAAAGAACATACATAGGACCTGTTTCTGTGGATCCTTGCTCTATTTGTCAGACCTGTCCTCACTTAACCCAGTTCACCTTCACAAAACCACAACGACAACACACCTTGATCTACGAAGGCAAATCCTAAAAAGCATCAAATAGGATATAAATAATAACGGTTTAGAATGACACGTGTATTTCTTTGAATACAAAAAACGCTTCAGAAATTCAACAATTGCGAGGAATGCAACAAAACGAAAAACAAAAGTTAAAAACCACCATGGATATGTTGAGGCAGCAGGAATCTGTGTGTGTGTGTTAAGATCAGTGGGAGCAGGGAGAACCACGGAGAGCAGGTGTTGCTACCTGCCTGCCACTGATGTGGGGATGGAGGAGCACTGTAGAGAGAGGAGGAATGGAGAGAGAGAGAGAGAGAGAGAGAGAGAGAGAGAGAGAGAGAGAGAGAGAGAGAGAGAGAGAGAGAGAGAGAGAGAGAGAGAGAGAAGTGAGCCACACAGACACCCAGGCCACTGGGCTGAAACCACCAGGATTCTGGGAATGTTTGAGAGAGAGAGAGAACACCTTGTAGGGGAAGGAGGGGTGGGAGGATTAGGGCAGAAGTCTGGATTCCTGGCATTCCTGACCCACAAAGACAGGATGTGTGTGCTGGCCATGGTGCATGGGACACTGACGAAAGGGGGAAGGGGGGCCTGTTTGGCAGCGTCCCCACCTGGCCCCCAGCCAGCGATTGTTTGTCAGCCAGACAAACATTTCCAAAAACAGGGGGGGGGGTCAGGAGCCATGCCATCTACTCAGCCTAGTCTCAACCTACACCTCAGTTATCATACAAACCACCCACGATCTGAAGATTCACTCATATGACTGCACCCTGATCTGCACCCTGATCTGCACCGTCCCTATTGTATGGCTGCAGTTAGCAGCTTCTCTCCTTTGGAGGCTTTTACAGCGGCTTTAGGTCTGTTCTACTCACAGTCTGAAGATAATGGTCTGTGGACATATTGATATTGTTGGCAACTCTGATGCCAGTAAGTACCCTGCATAGTGCCAAGAAAGTGTTGATGGAACACTCCATCACTGGTGAAGAAGTGGGTAAACAGGAAGTCTATCTGCACAACTCTCAGGAAGAGTTGTTCTAATCTAAACAGATCTGCCCTGAACACGTAAAGCAGTGTAACTGTGTATGTGGGTGTGTGTGTTTCATATCATATAATAGCAAACAGACAATTGTATTGAAGTCAACTCCATCAGACTGGTTTACTGTGGCTATTCCCTTAAAAGTACTGTAGCTATTCCCACTAAAAGTCCATTTAAAAAAATCATCTGACAAAATATGTGATTTGCGTTCTGAGTAACAGTATATGACAGTGGGAGCAGCCTCACATGTATTTGGGTAAACATATACATGTGTGAAATTAGCTGTGTGTCAGTGGTGCACCCTAACCCAGCCCGTGATACAACCTCTATAGGTCAGGCCACTGGATTCCTCATACTAGTGTCCTAAAAACCTTGGCTGGTATACTCACACACTCAATCATAAGTAACCCTTAAAAGCATCCCTTCCAAAAGTGCCTGCTTGTTTGCCAAATGGCCATAAATGTACATCTAGGAGAGAGAATACTAATTACACAACAAATAAATATGTTGCACTTCAAACATTCCTTTAAGGCAGTTGAGCAAGACAGCTGTGAAAAGGGTGATGTCATGGGCCCCGACATTGTGGCGTATGGGTCCTCATGACTGGCGGAAGACGGCTCGGCTCCAAAACAACTACGCCGTAGAAGTGGCAGATGAAGCGGTCTTCTGGTCAGGCTCCGGAGACACCGCATCGTCTCCCGAGCATACTACTCGCCAATGTCCAGTATCTTGACAACAAGGTTGATGAAATCCGAGCAAGGGTAGCATTCCAGAGAGACAAAAGAGACTAACGTTCTTTGCTTCACAGAAACATGGCTCACTCGAGACAAGCTATCGGAGTCGGTAAAGCTATCGGAGTCGGTAAAGCTATCGGAGTCGGTAAAGCTATCGGAGTCGGTAAAGCTATCGGAGCCAGCTGGTTTCTTCACGCATCTCACAGACAGAAACAAGCATCTTTTTGGTAAGAAGAGGGGCGGGGGGTATGCCTTATGATTAACGAGACATTATGTGATCATAACAGCATACAGGAACTCAAGTCCTTCTGTTCACCCGACTTAGAATTCCTCACAATCAAATGTCGACCGCATTATCTACCAAGAGAATTCTCTTCGATTATAATCACAGCCGCATATATTCCCTCCCAAGGAGACACATTGATAGACAAATAAAGTTTGTTCAGGGTTATGTAAACTGGAAACCACATATCCTGAGGCTGCATTCATTGTAGCTGGGGATTTTAACAAGGCTAATCTGAAAACAAGACTCCCTAAATTCTATCAGCATATCGATTGTGCTACCAGGGCTGGTAAAACCCTAGATCATTGTTACTCTAACTTCCGCGACGCATATAAGGCCCTCACCCGCCCTCCTTTCGGAAAAGCTGACCACGACTCTCTTTTGTTGCTCCCTGCCTATAGACAGAGACTAAAACTGGAAGCTCCCGCGCTCAGGTCTGTTCAACGCTGGTCTGACCAATCTGATTCCACGCTTCAAGATTGCTTCGATTACATGGATCGCATTGCGTCAAACAACAACATTAACGAATATGCTGATTCGGTGAGCAAGTTTATTAGCAAGTGCATCTGCGATATCGTACGCACAGCAACTATTTAAACATTCCCAAACTAGAAACCGTGGATTGATGGCAGCATTCGCGTGAAACAAAGCACGAACCACTGCTTCTAACCAGGGCAAGGTGACCGGAAACATGACCGAATACAAACAGTGTAGCTATTCCTTCCGCAAGGCAATCAAACAAGCTAAGCGTCAGTATAGAGACAGGGTAGAGTTGCAATTCAACGGCTCAGACACAAGAGGTATGTGGCAGGGTCTACAGTCAATCACGGATTACAAAAAGAAAACCAGCCCCGTTGCGGACCAGGATTTCTTGCTCCCAGACAGACTAAACAACTTCTTTGCTCGCTTTAAGGACAATAAAGTGCCACTGACACGGCCCGCTACCAAAACCTGCGGACTCTCCTTCACTGCAGCCGACGTGAGTAAAACATTTAAGCGTGTTAACCCTCGCAAGGCTGCAGGCCAAGACGGCATCCCCAGCCGCATCCTCAGAGCATGCGCAGACCAGCTGGCTGGTGTGTTTACAGACATATTCAATCTATCCTTATCCCAGTCTGCTGTTCCCACATGCTTCAAGAGGACCACCATTGTTCCTGTTCCCAGGAAAGCTAAGGAAACTGAGCTAAACGACTACCGCCCCGTAGCACTCACTTCCGTCATCATGAAGTGCTTTGAGAGACTAGTCAAGGACCATATCACCTCCACCCTACCCGACACCCTAGACCCACTTCAATTTGCTTACCGCCCCAATAGGTCCACAGATGACGCAATCACAACTACACTGCCCTAACCCATCTGGACAAGAGGAATACCTATGTAAGAATGCTGTTCATCGACTACAGCTCAGCATTTAACACCATAGTACCCTCCAAACTCGTCATCAAGCTCAAGACTCTGGGTCTCAACCCCGCACTGTGCAACTGGGTACTGGACTTCATGACTTCTCCCCAGGTGGTGAGGGTGGGTAACAACATCTCCACCCCGCTGATCCTCAACACTCGGGCCCCACAAGGGTGCGTTCTGAGCCCTCTCCTGTACTCCCTGTTCACCCACGACTGCGTGGCCATGCATGCCTCCAACTTAATCATCAAGTTTGAAGACGACACTACAGTGTTAGGCTTGATTACCAACAACGACGAGATGGCCTACAGGGAGGTGGTGAGGGACCTCGGAGTGTGGTGTCAGGAAAACAACCTCACACTCAATGTCAACAAAACAAAAGGTGATGATCTTAGACTTCAGGAAACAGCAGAGGGAGTACCCCCCTATCCACATCGACGGGACAGTAGTGGAGAGGGTAGTAAGTTAAGTTCCTTGGCATACACATCATGGACAAACTTAATTGGTCCACCCACACAGACAGCGTGGTGAAGAAGGTGCAGCAGCGCCTCTTCAATCTCAGGAGGCTGAAGAAATTTGGCTTGTCACCAAAAGCACACAAAATTTTACAGATGCACAATCGAGAGCATCCTGTTGGACTGTATCACCGCTTGGTACGGCAACTGCTCCACCCACAACCGTAAGGCTCTCCAGAGGGTAGTGAGGTCTGCACAACGCATCACCGGGTGCAAACTACCTGCCCTCCAGGACACCTACACCTCCCGATGTCACAGGAAGACCATAAAGATCATCAAGGACAACAACCACCCGAGCCACTGCCTGTTCACCCCGCTATCATCCAGAAGGCGAGGTCAGTACAGGTGCATCAAAGCAGGGACCGAAAGACTGAAAAATAGTTTCTATCTTGAGGCCATCAGACTGTTAAACAGCCACCACTAACATTGAGTGGCTGCTGCCAACATACTGACTCAACTCCAGCCACTTTAACAATGGAAAATGTATGTAAAAAATGTATCACTAGCCACTTTAAACAATGCCACTTAATATAATGTTTACATACCCTACAGTATTCATCTCGTATGTATATACTGTACTCGACACCATCTACTGCATCTTGCCTATGCCGTTCTGTACCATCACTCATTCATATATCTTTATGTACATATTCGTCATCCCTTTACACTTGTGTGTATAAGGTAGTTGTGAAATTGTTAGGTTAGATTACTCGTTGGTTATTACTGCATTGTCGGAACTAGAAGCACAAACAATTCGCTACACTCGCATTAACATCTGCTAACCATGTGTACGTGACAAATACATTTTTATTTGAATCTTCCCTCCAGTAGAGCAGGTAGCCTAGTGGTTAAGAGCATTGGGACAGTAACCGAAAGGTCACTCATTCAAATCCCCCCAAAATCTGTCTTTGTGCCCTTGAGCAAGGCACTTAACCCTAATTGCTCCTGTAAGTCACTCTAGATAAGAGCATCTGCTAAATGACTCAAATGTAAATGCACACTCCTCCATGAGGCCCCAGAGAAGAGCCTGATAAGTAGACCCGTGCTAGCCTAATGCAGGTGTGGCTGTCCTGCACCCATTAAGACACAAATGGGTCTCATTTAACCTGGCGGCTGCCCAAGCAGGAGCGCAGAGGGAACCTGTAGTCTGTGCATTCCTTCACCCAGCCTAATAGGAGTGATGAAAGCAGTCAGAGACCCCATGGGCAGAGCTCTCCACAGCACTAACCTGTCCATTGTGTGGCTGACTGAAATGAACAGGTATGCTACAGTCAGATACAGAGAGAAAGACACCCCCCCCTTCTCTAAGAGAAGAGAGGTATGCATGCCCAGTGTAATCAGTCGGCCCATGCTGTAAGCCGAAACTACTGCGGAGTCAACTGTTATTGTGAAGCACACCCACCTACAAGGTTATGAGTTGTGGAGTACTTGCATGACAGCCAGGGACCTTACAAACGCAATGCATAGAAAATGAAATAGAATCCCAGGACAAGACTACTAGACTGTGACAAGGGATTGATTATAATCCATTTACTGTAATAATGTCCGAATCCAGACCACCTATACAGTCCATTTCAAAATGAATCCTCTCTTTTACTGTAGCCTACCTAATCAACTGTGGCGACTAGATTACGAACATTCACAAAATACTTCTCAGAATTCAAAGCTCAAATGAAATCAGGCAAACAGTTGGGCCACAGCAACCAGAGCTACGGAGGTTTCTTAAGCTACACACTGCCTATTAAGTCAAATAAAATAAAATGTTATTCATCACATGCTTAGTAAACAACAAGTGTAGACTAACAGTGAAATGCTGACTTATGAGCACTCCCCAAAAATGCAGATAGAGAAATATTAGAAAAGTAATAAACACAGAATAGTGAAAGTAATAATACACAATGAGTAACAATAATTGGCTATATAAAAGTGCCTTCGAATAGTATTCAGACCCCTCAACCTTTTCCACATTTTGTTACGTTAAAGCCTTATTCCAAAATGGATTCAATAAAAACATTTCCTCAGCAATCTACACACAACACCCCATAATGACTGCCCTCACCCCACATGCATAATGGCAAATTGATATGTTAAAAAAAAAACAGAAATACCTTATCTACATAAGTAACGTACGCACTACCCTCTGTAGCACCTTGCGGTCGGATGCCAAGCAGTTGCCATATCAAGTGGTGATGCAGCCAGTCAAGATGATCTCAATGGTGTAGCTGTAGAACTATGAGGATTTGAGGGACCATGCAACATATTCTGAGGGGGAAGACTGTGTTTCTTCACAACTGTGTTTGTGTGTGTTTGACCATGATAGATCCTTAGTGATGTGGACAGTGAGGAACAGGAAGCTATCGACCCGCTCTGCTTACAGCCCAGTCGATGTGAATGGGGGCGTGCTCGGCCCTCTGTTTCCTGTAGTCCACAATCAACTCCTTCGTCTTGCTGACGTTGAGGGAGAGGTTGTCCTGGCACCACAATGCCAGGTGCCTTACCTCCTCCCTGTAGTCTGTCTCATCGTCGGTGATCAGACCAACCACCGTCGTGTCGTCAGCAAACGTAATGATGGTGTCGGAGTCGTGCGCAGCCACGCAGTCATGGTTGAACAGGGAGTACAGGAGGGGATAAAGTACGCAGTGCTGAGGGGAGCCCATGTTGAGGGTCAGCGTGGTGGATGTGTTGTTGCCTACCCTCACCACCTAGGGGCTGCGTGTCAGGATGTCCAGGATCCAGTTGCAGAGGGAGATGTTCACTCTCAGGGTCCATAGCTTAGTGATGAGCTTGGAGAGCACTATGGTCTGGAACAGTGAGCTGTAGTCAATAAACTTTGTTCTCACATAGGTGTTGCTCTTGTTCAGGTGGGAGAGGGCAGTGTGGAGTGCAAAATAAATTGCATCATCTGTGGATCTGTTGGGGAGGTATGCGAATTGGAGTGGGTCCAGGATATCTGGGATGATGGTGTTGATGTGAGCCATGACCAGCCTTTCAAAGCATTACATGGCTACAGATGTGAGTGCTAAGGGCCAATAGTCATTTAGGCAGGTTACCTTAGTGTTCTTAGGCCCAGGGACTATGGGGGTCTGATGGAAACATATAGGTATTAAAGAGTGGTTCAGGGAGAGGTTGAAAATGTCAGCGCATGCTCTGAGTACGTGTCCTGGCAATCTGTCTGTCCGACCTTGTGAATGTTAAGCTGTTTAAAGGTCTTACATCAGCTACAGAGAGTGTGATCACCCAGTCGTCCGGAACAGCTGGTGCTCTCATGCATGGTTCAGTGTGGCTTGCTTCGAAATGAGCATGAAGGTATTTCGCTCGTCTGGTAGGTTCGGTTCACTGGACAGCACGTGGCTGGGTTTCTCTTTGTAATCCGCAATAGTTTGCCAGCCCTGCCACATCCGATGAGCATCAGAGCCGGCGTAGTAGTATTCTATCTTAGTCCTGTATTGACGCTTTGCCTGTTTGATGTAAGCATCCGGATTAGTGTCCCGCTCCTTGAAAGCGGCAGCTCTAGCCTTTAGCTCAGTGTGGATGTTGTCTGTAATCTATGGCTTCTGGTTGGGATATGCCCGTACGGTCACTGTGGGGATGACGTTGTCAATGCACTTATTAATGAAGAAGGTGACTGATGTGGTAAACTCTTCAATGCCATCAGATAAATCCCGGAACACATTCCAGTCTGTGCTAGTGAAACAGTCCTGTAGCTTATCATCTACTTCATCGGACCACTTCCGTATTGAGCGTATCACTCCTGATTTCCGCTTGTAAGCAGAAATCAGGGGGATAAAGTTATGGTCAGATTGGCCAAATGGAGGGCGAAGTTGAACTTTGTATATGAATCTGTGTGTGGCGTAAAAGTGATAGTTGCACAGGTGACATGCTGGTATTAGGAAAAACAGATTTCAGTTTCCCTGAATTAAAATCACCGGCCACTAGGTGCGACACCTCTGGATGAGCATTTTCTTGTTTGCTAATGGCTCTATACAGCTCGTTGCGTGAGTCCTTACTGCCAGCATCGGTTTGTGGTGTTAAATAGACAGCTACGAAAACTCTCTCAGTAAATAGTATGGTCTACAGCAGGGGTCTTCAACTCTTACCATACGAGGTCCGGAGCCTGCTGGTTTTCTGTCCAACCTAATAATGAACTGTACACACCTGGTGTCCCATGTCTAATTCATTCCCTGATTAGAGGGGAACAATTAAAAAATATATTGGAACTGGCTTTGAGGTCCATAGTTGAATTTGAGGGGTCTACAGCTTATCAGGGGGTATTCTATCACAGGCGAGAAGAACCTCGAGACTTCCTTAATATTAGAGATTGCGTAGCAGTTGTTGTGAACAAAGACACAAACACCTCCCCCTTGAGCTTACCCGAGGCTGCCGTTCAACCCTGCCAATGCATAGAAAAACCAGCTTGATGTATATTGTCCATGTCCAAGCCACGACTCAGAGAAACATAGGATATTACAGTTCTTCAGGTCCTGTTGATAGGATAATCTCGAACAGAGCTCGTCCAATTTGTTCTCCAGTGATTGTACGTTCACCAATAGAACGGAGGGTAGTGGCGGATTATTTATTCGCCAAAGTAGTTTCATCAGGGTGCATGCACATCAGCCTCTCTTAGGTCGTCTCTTCATTTTCCGAGTCTCAGGAATTAGGGCCTGGTTCTGGGGTGAGCAGTATGTCCTCCACCGCCGACTCGTTGATGTAGAAATCTTCCAAATCGAGGTTAGTGATCGCTGATGTCCAGTTACAAATCAGCGCAGAATTGGACAGAAGCCCGTAAAACTGCAGCTATCCATTGCGGTGCCATTCTACCACTAAAATGAATGGTGTATTAAACCAAGTACACAAAAAAATATACAAACTTGCATTGCAAAGAGACTTTAGTGTATCCTGTTAGTGGGGGGTTATGAGGGGGAGGGCTGTTGTGGCACCATTATACAGTAGTGCCTGTGATTCAGAGGGGGAAATGTTATCGCAGAAAGCTGTAAACAGAGTTTCAGGATTATCCAACAGGGAGGATGACACAAACACATAATGTGACTGACTGGGCCACTAGGCTAAATTCAAGCCAATAAAGTGTAGCCCACCATACACTTGATCTACAAGAAATCTAGAGCTTATGATGAAACAGCCAAGTAAGTCCAGGTAAGGGAGGCAGACCTACTGGATATTCACACTCAACTACTACAGTTCAGAGCATTAAGCATTCATTTCCTTAGTAGTGTTGATGATAAGATTGGAGGAACTGGACTCGGTCAGGAACCAGGACACGGTGGAATAAGTAAGGCTGTTTATTCAGTGAAAAGTATTGCTCATGCGTGCACGGGCTCGTTCAATTGACTCAGAGGGAGACAGCTGAAGAGAGCCCCGAAACATGGTGTGCATAGGATTTTGTACATAGAATGACGTAGGTAGAATCGTACTGGATATTCACACTCAACTACCACAGTTCAGAGCATTAAGCATTCATTTCCTTAGTAGCTAGATCATCAGTTTATTCAGAAGCTTGCAGCAGGCACTAATACCCACTAACACATTATGCAGTGTTATGCCACCTAAAATGAGGCCAGTTTGTTTGCTCTGACATTCAACTTCATTCCTAATCTAAGGCTTCTTTATACCCTGGTGAGGTCTCATGAATAAAATCATACAGGAACTTTACGTTATGAAAAAATACCAGTTTCATAAAAAATTAAAAAATCTAATCTAAACAACAGTGTATAAGCAACAGAAAGAGGCCTTTCCCTGATAGGAGATTCTCTGGGGTAAGGCAGCACGAGAGGAACCTGTTGAAGACATGCTGTAACTTCATGTAGTAGTATTTGCTTTAAAAACCTTTACTTATACACAGAGAAGTAAGGAAAAGCTGGCATCAGACAGGTTCAGTTCAGTCAGTGCTTTCCTGAACTCTGCTTTGTTATAGTAAGAGTCAGAACTTAAAAAGTACTGTTAATGTGAGGGCTTCATAGGAGCACCGGGCAGAGCAGCAGGAAACATCTCCTGGGCATCTGCTCCACTAGCGGTAGGAGAGCTAGCCTAACCTCCTGCACCCAACACTGGCCTTAACACCCTCTCCTACATTACCAACCACTGACTGACTGCTGCTGCTGTCATAATTAAACCAAGGACAAGGAGCGGAAATGAGCACAGCTGGAGAGTTTGAGTCTAGGGGGCACCATCAACTATTCCATAAACAAACTGACTGAACAATAGCCCTTGCCTTGTGATGTGTTCCAACCCCAGGCCCACTTCTTTCAGTTGTCATTGCCAATGTCCAGCGCCTTTGGAAAGTATTCAGATCCCTTGACTGTTTCCACATTTTGTTACGTTACAGCCTTATTCTAAAATGGATTAAATAATAATAAATATACACACACACACACACACACAATACCCCATAATGACAAAGTGAAACCAAGTTTTAAAAAACAAACAGAAATACCTTATTTACCTAAGTATTCAGACCCTTTGCTGTGAGACTAGAAATAGAACTTGGGTGCAACAACCCAATGGTCACTCTGACAGAGCTCCAGAGTTCCTCTGTGGAGAAGGGAGAACCTTCCAGAAGGACAACCATCTCTGCAGCACTCTACCAATCAGGCCTTTATGGTAGAGTGGCCAGATGGAAGCCACTCTTCAGTAAAAGGCACATGACAGCCCACTTGGAATTTGCCAAAAGGCACCTAAAGGACTCTCAAGACCATGAGAAACAAGATTCTCTGATCTGATGAAACCAATATTGAACTATTTGGCCTGAATGCCAAGCGTCACGTCTGGAGGAAACCTGGCACCATCCCTACAGTGAAGCATGGTGGTGGCAGCATCATTCTGTGGGGATGTTTTTCAGCAGCAGGGACACGAATCAAGATCGAGGGAAAGATGAACAGAGCAAAGTACAGAGAGCTCCTTGATGAAAACCTGCTCCAGAGCCCTCAGGACCTCAGACTTAGGCAAAGGTTCACCTTCCAACAGAACAACAACCCTAAGCACACTGCCAAGACAACGCAGATGTGGCTTTGGGACAAGTCTCTGAATGTCCTTGAGTGGCCCAGCCAGAGCCCAGACTTGAACCCGATCGAGCATCTCTTGAGAGACCTGAAAATAGCTGTGAAGCAACGCTCCCCATCTAACCTGACCGAGCTTGAGAGGATCTGCAGAGAAGAATGGGAGAAACTCCCCAAATACAGGTGTGCTAAGCTTTTTGTAACATACCTAAGAAAACCCTAGGCTGTAATCGCTGCCAAACAAAGTACTGATTAAAGGTTCTGAATACTTATGTAAATGTTATATATAGCAAACATTTCTAAAAAAACATTTTTGCTTTGTTATTATGGGGTATTGTGTGTAGATTGATGAAGGAAAAAAACAATTGAATCAATTTTAGAATAAAGGCTGTAAGGTAACAAAATGTGGAAAAAGTCAAGGGGCCTGAATACTTTCCAAATGCACTGTATTTGGGCCGCTGGATAGACTGACAGAGCTCACAAAACATGTGGCCCACTGTTGATCAAAACAGAACCAAATTGTGACTTTTCTGAATAACTACAACTTCCTCAATGACCTGGTGCCCTCTCATAACCACGAAGGTGGACTCCAAATCAAATATTATTAGTCACATACACATATTTATTTTCTTTTTTTAAGGGGTGGATCAGCTTACTATTGCGGAAAGATTGTTGATTCCATCAAAGGAATTGTCTGCATCATTTCCAATCCTCCATATATTTTGGGGGGGTAAATATATACACTGCTCCAAAAAATAAAGGGAACACTTAAACAACACAATGTAACTCCAAGTCAATCACACTTCTGTGAAATCAAACTGTCCACTTAGGAAGCAACACTGATTGACAATACATTTCACATGCTGTTGTGCAAATGGAATAGACAACCGAGTGGAAATTATAGGCAATTAGCAAGACACCCCCAATAAAGGAGTTGTTCTGCAGGTGGTGACCACAGACCACTTCTCAGTTCCTATGCTTCCTGGCTGATGTTTTGGTCACTTTTGAATGCTGGCAGTGCTTTCACTCTGGTGGTAGCATGAGACGGAGTCTACAACCCACACAAGTGGCTCAGGTAGTGCAGCTCATCCAGGATGGCACATCAATGCGAGGTTTGCTGTGTCTGTTAGCGTAGTGTCCAGAGCATGGAGGCGCTACCAGGAGACAGACCAGTACATCAGGAGATGTGGAAGAGGCCGTAGGAGGGCAACAACCCAGCAGCAGGTCCGCTACCTCCGCCTTTGTGCAAGGAGGAGCAGGAGGAGCACTGCCAGAGCCCTGGTATGAGGGGCCCGACGTCCACAGGTAGGGGTTGGGCTTACAGCCCAACACCGTGCAGGACGTTTGGCATTTGCCAGAGAACACCAAGATTGGCAAATTCGCCACTAGCGCCCTGTGCTCTTCACAGATGAAAGCAGGTTCACACTGAGCACGTGACAAATGTGACAGTCTGGAGACACCGTGGAGAACGTTCTGCTGCCTGCAACATCCTCCAGCATTGCCGGTTTGGCGGTGGGTCAGTCATGGTGTGGGGTGGCATTTCTTTGCGGGGCCGCACAGCCCTCCATGTGCTCGCCAGAGGTAGCCTGACTGCCATTTGGTACTGAGATGAGATCCTCAGACCCCTTGTGAGACCATATGCTGGCGCGGTTGGCCCTGGGTTCCTCCTAATGCAAGACAATGCTTGACCTCATGTGACTGGAGTGTGTCAGCAGTTCCTGCAAGAGGAAGGCATTGATGCTATGGACTGGCCCGCCCGTTCCCCAGACCTGAATCCAATTGAGCACATCTGGGACATCATGTCTCGCTCCATCCACCAACGCCACGTTGCACCACAGACTGTCCAGGAGTTGGCGGATGCTTTAGTCCAGGTCTGGAAGGAGATCCCTCAAGAGACCATCCGCCACCTCATCAGGAGCATGCCCAGGCGTTGTAGGGAGGTCATACAGGCACGTGGAGGCCACACACACTACTGAGCCTCATTTTGACTTGTTTTAAGGACATTACATCAAAGTTGGATCAGCCTGTAGTGTGACTCCAAATCCAGGCCTCCATGGGATTGATACATTTGATTTCCATTGATAATTTGTGTGTGATTTTGTTGTCAGCACATTCAACTATGTAAAGAAAAAAAGTGTTATTTTAGTGTTCCTTTATTTTTTTGAGCAGTGTATATCCATATACAAATGCATACATATACACATACCTATATAGACATACATACTTTTTTTTGAATATACCTTTATTATTCCCCGCAAACCCTACCACCCTTTCCCCAATTGGAGTAAACTAATAAACAATAACACTTAGGCCTCTACCTTCAGTTTATACATCTTATACACATTTTACAGACAATCTATTTTTACAAGTGATATTTAGTTTGTTTTTAGTCCTTCCTCTATTTCTGATGTCCATCCAGTTTGATTCATATTTGTAACTGTGCTATTTCACAAACGTTCTGAACCTTTATACGTTTTACAGACCCTGTATGTTTACATTGGTTATCTTGTTATTAGTCCCATCCTTCATCTCCATTCAACCCTTCCCATCTATCTCGCAACACCATCCATTTTGGATTTCTATTTGCCATATATTTTTCAACTGTGCTGTGATGCTTGACAAAAGTACTGAACCTTTCTATTCTCATAGCTTCTACAGACTGTAAATAAAAAATAAAAATGTTTGCTAAAATAATTATAATATTATTGATTGATTGACTATGGCTTTTCAAATCACCCAGTATTGCTATCTGCAGCGTTAGTTCTAGGCAAATGTTGCAATTCTTCAGCCATTCCTGGACCTGTGACCAAAAACGAGCTACATATGGACAATACTAAAATAAAATTATCGAATGACTCTGCCTCCTCACAGCAAAATCTGCAGAGCTGGGAAGATTGTATCCCCCATATATATATAACATTCTATTGGTTGCAAGAATAGTGTATAGTAATTTAAACTGAAAAATTCAAAGTTTTGAATCCAGCGTTGTTTTGTGTATCAATTCATGAAGCATGTGCCATGGAATGGGTACATCGAAAATCTCTTCCCAACTCTTTTGCAATTTATATGGCACAGCTGTCAGTTTGTTGGTCCGTAAATGAAATTGGTATATGTTTTTATTTATCCCACTGTAACCATGTAGGTACTTTAATACAGGGCCGACATACAAGTTCCTTACTTTTTTCCCCTTCTACTTGCCTCTTCCATTTTTTGTGGTAATGCTGAAATTAGTTGGTTGTAATTTTGGGTAGAGCAGACATTTCCATATGTCTATGTTAGCTGCATGTGTGACATAACTCCATCAGTCCTATTTATGATATCATTCACTAAAATTATACCTTTTTTTTTGTCTTTGAAAAATCTTTTTAAATTTTTTTTTAATCAATTAGTATATTTGGTTTAACCATATATGTTGTATTATTTGTTCGGTCTTTTCAGGCGGATTAAACTGAAATTGCAACCAACATTCTAAAGCTTGTTTAAAAAAAGGACAATATTTTGGAGATTATTTCCTTTTCAAACAATCGAAAGTGAGCAGGTGTAATCTGAATAAAGGCAATTCTTGAACATAGGAAGAGCCATTCCTACCAATTTACTAGAAAAACAGTTTGGATTTAAGTATACTTTTTGTATGACTGATGCCTTTAGAGAGAGGTCTAATGCTTTAATATTTTCTGTCCTCCGAATTCATATTCGTTATATAAATAGGCACTTTTAATTTTGTCTGGCTTACCATTCCAAATAAAAAGGAATATTTTTTGTTCATATAATTTAAAAAGCAGGTCACTAGGTGTAGGCAAAACCATAAGCAAATAGGTAAACTGTGATATGACTAAAGAGTTAATCAGGGTGATTTTTCCACAAAAAGACATGCATTTTCCTTTTTATGGTAGCAAGATCTGATCTATTTTTGCTAACTTTCTATAAAAATGTATTTAAAGTGAGATCATTTCTTTCTTTTGGGATTTGTATACAGAATATGTCCATATCTGTCAGACCATTTAATTGGTAAACTACATGGTAATGTAACATTTGCATTTTTTTGTGATCCAATATGTAATATTTCACTTATCATAATTTGGATTTAATCCAGAGAGGATAGCAAAAGTATCTAGATCCTCTATGAGGCCCTGGAGAGATTATAATTGTGGTTTTAAAAGAAAACATGAATCATCAGGGTACAATGACAATTTCGTTTTTAAGCCACGGATTTCTAATCCCTTAATATTATTGTTTGATCAAATTAACAGCTAACATTTCGATGGAAATAATAAATAGATATGCCGATAGTAGACAACCTTGTTTTACTCCTCTAGATAGTTTAAAGCTTTCTGAGATGTAGCCATTATTTACTATTTTACACCTAGGGTTACTATACATAACTTTAACCCATTTTATAAAGAGATTCCCCAAAATTGAAATATTCAAGGCATTTATATAAAAACTCCAGTCGTACTTTATCAAAAGCCTTTTCAAAATCAGCTATGAAAACCAGGCCTGGTGTCCCCAATATTTCATAGTATTATATTGTTTCCAGTACTTCTCTTATATTATCTCCAATGTTTCGTCCATATAGAAAACCTGTCTGATTAGGATGAATAATATCTGAGAATACTTTTTAAATTCTATGCGCCAAGCATTTTGCATCACAACACAAGAGGTCTCCAATTTTTTTAATGGACTGGATCTTTATATATACACACACACACCACTTGGGTCCTGTTTCAATAATAATGCTATCAGACCCACTTGTTGCGTGTCTGATAATCTACAATTTATAGAAGAGTGGTTAAAACATGCTATCCAGCCCTGGAGTTTTCCCAGCCATAAAGGCTTTAATTGCATTAACAAGTTCCTCCTCTGTAATTTGGCCTTCAGATGAGTATTTCTGTACAGATGTTAATTTTACATTATTATTATTATTAGGAAAAAAAATCCAGACAATTAGTTTCAGTCAGTGGAGATGGAGGAAACAAACAAAAACATATTCTTAAAGTACTTTACTTCCTCTTTCAAAATATCATTTGGTGAATCATGCGTGACTCCATCATCATTTATAACTGACAAATTTGAATGTATCATCAGGTAGGCTTTGATTCAATTTCCAATATCCTCGCCCACGTGGAAATTCTGTACGAGTAATATATATGCCATTTATGTGATGATCCGACCGCATTCTGTCCCCTATGAACACATTAAAAACTTTTGGGGCCAGAGAGAATGGCATAAGAAAGTAGTCAAGATGACTAGCTTGATTAAGCCTACGCCATGTATATCTCACTAGGTCAGGGTATTTAAGTCTCCATATATCCACTAATTCCAACATATCCATGACATTCATAATTTCCTTAAGTGCCTGAGGGTGATAGTTTGTACTGTGTTTTCCTTTCCGGTCCATAGAGGTATTTAAGACAGTATTAAAATCTCCCATCCTAATAATAGGGTATAGTGTTGCTTGTAGAGTAATTACATATTTTCAAAGAAGCTTGGATCATCATTATTTGGAATGTATAGATCAATAAGCCATATGTTTATTGTCCAATAACATATTTAAAATAATCCATCTACCTTGACGATCTGTTTGGACAATTTGCACATTTGGATCAAAATGACTGTTAATTAAAACCATCACACCTTTTGAATGTCTTTGTCCACGGGATAAATATATTTCACACCCCCAGTCCTTTTTCCACAAAACTTCATCTAAAATGGTTGAGTTTCCTGTAAACAATAGATATTATATTCCTTCTCTTTTAGCCAGGTAAATACTGATAATCTTTTCTTATTATCTGCTAAGCCATTACAGTTGTAACTGGCTATACTTATTTCACCACTAACCATAACCTTCAATTCTATTTATCAAAATATGTTTGTAAACATACCATTAAAAAGTAACATGATGATTGAGTGTCTATAGAGATGTACCATGATATTTGCATTGCTACCAAGTACACCTCCAATTGGTCCCCCCTATTCCACCCGCTAAAAGCCCTCCATCCCGAGTGGGGTGTCATCCCAATGCCCGGCAGACCACCCCCGACCCCCCGTATCCCATAGCCCTGAAAAGACCGGGATCCATCCTTCGAAAAGAGCACACAGTGCCATTTACAGAACAGAAGTAGATCAACCACCAAATGCATTTCAATTGCCCTCGCCTCCATTTGTATTACATATAGCAACAAAAAATATTTTTTAAATTCTGTTTCTTAATTTCCTTAATTAGCTATTACATTTGTAGTAATGTAGGCAATTTATGCAAAGGATTTCTTACGTCTCACCATTCTCGTCATTACCAAAATGACATTATTGCAAGCAATTATTATATTAGCAAACAATTATTGTGAATCATCCTATATTGTCACAAACATATTTTACTCCTTCGCAACAGTTGTGGGATACGCACATACACACTCAACCCTTTCCCCCCACACAACCAAAGGCTCACATTCTCAACAGTTGCACCATCCCAGAGCACAACTTAAGAAAGGTCTTTATTTTTCAAATGCATATACAGTTGCAGCTGTATGAGAAGGCCTGCAGGACTGTGCAAAAAACAAAATGGGCAGAAATTTAGAGATTTTATGAACCATTGTCACATCCTAGATGTAGGTCAAATGGACACCTTTTCCCTGAAACACCCACAACACATTCCCCCGTATTGACCATATTCCCAAGCATCTCCATGCAGTCAGACTTGATTTTGTGCCACAATAATATATCCCCTCTCCGAATGTCTGTGTGTGACCCCCTCCCCATGGGTTACTGCAGCTAGTGTTGCCAGCACTACCACTGCCTGGGTGGGGGCACCCCACCGGCTAGGTACAAGGTCGTCAAGGTTCTCATTAGTAGGTTTGAGAATAACCTTGATAGAATGCTCTCCCTTTAGGGGGCTTGGCAGGACAAACCCTGCCAGGCAGGCTCAGAATCTTGAGGGCAGTGCTGCTCTAGAAGGGCTCTGACCGCATTTTTGCTGCATACAGACCGCTTACAGCAGGGCCATAAAACAGTTAGGGACTTGTCCTTAGTATCTGGGTCCTTCAGGACCCACCCAATGTCGCAGCTTTTTCATCACTCATCGAGGCTTGCCTTCAACTATTTTATGTCCTGACTAGTTCAAGTATACCCAGTTTGTCATTTATTGATTTTAACAGATCGGTTTCGACCTTTACCATTCCCGGTGGTAAAAATATTAAATCGTCTGTGTCTGTAGAAGAGTCACGTTTTCGTTTTGAAATCGGTTCAGTCTTACTCTCCATCATGTTTGGGTGTTGCTTGTTTTCGTAACATTTGTCGATAAATTTCTCTAGCCTTAAGATTTGTTTTGTATTATTATCCAGATCGAAGGTAATCACCCACCAGATTGAGTAGTGCTACCGTGCCTTGCGAAAGTATTCGGCCCCCTTGAACTTTGCGACCTTTTGCCACATTTCAGGCTTCAAACATAAAGATATAAAACTGTATTTTTTGTGAAGAATCAACAACAAGTGGGACACAATCATGAAGTGGAACGACATTTATTGGATATTTCAAACTTTTTTAACAAATCAAAAACTGAACAATTGGGCGTGCAAAATTATTCAGCCCCTTTACTTTCAGTGCAGCAAACTCTCTCCAGAAGTTCAGTGAGGATCTCCGAATGATCCAATGTTGACCTAAATGACTAATGATGATAAATACAATCCACCTGTGTGTAATCAAGTCTCCGTATAAATGCACCTGCACTGTGATAGTCTCAGAGGTCCGTTAAAAGCGCAGAGAGCATCATGAAGAACAAGGAAAACACCAGGCAGGTCCGAGATACTGTTGTGAAGAAGTTTAAAGCCGGATTTGCATACAAAAAGATTTCCCAAGCTTTAAACATCCCAAGGAGCACTGTGCAAGTGATTATATTGAAATGGAAGGAGTATGAGACCACTGCAAATCTACCAAGACCTGGCCGTCCCTCTAAACTTTCAGCTCATACAAGGAGAAGACTGATCAGAGATGCAGCCAAGAGGCCCATGATCACTCTGGATGAACTGCAGAGATCTACAGCCGAGGTGGGAGACTCTGTCCATAGGACAACAATCAGTCGTATATTGCACAAATCTGGCCTTTATGGAAGAGTGGCAAGAAGAAAGCCATTTCTTAAAGATATCCATAAAAAGTGTCATTTAAAGTTTGCCACAAGCCACACCAAACATGTGGAAGAAGGTGCTCTGGTCAGATGAAACCAAAATTTAACTTTTTGGCAACAATGCAAAACGTTATGTTTGGCGTAAAAGCAACATAGCTCATCACCCTGAACACACCATCCCCACTGTCAAACATGGTGGTGGCAGCATCATGGTTTGGGCCTGCTTTTCTTCAGCAGGGACAGGGAACATGGTTAAAATTGATGGGAAGATGGATGGAGCCAAATACAGGACCATTCTGGAAGAAAACCTGATGGAGTCTGCAAAAGACTTGAGACTGGGACAGAGATGTCTTCCAACAAGACAATGATCCAAAACATAAAGCAAAATCTACAATGGAATGGTTCAAAAATAAACATATCCAGGTGTTAGAATGGCCAAGTCAAAGTCCAGACCTGAATCCAATCGAGAATCTGTGGAAAGAACTGAAAACTGCTGTTCACAAATGCTCTCCATCCAACCTCACTGAGCTTGAGCTGTTTTGCAAGGAGGAATGGGAAAAAATGTCAGTCTCTCGATGTGCAAAACTGATAGACATACCCCAAGCGACTTACAGCTGTAATCGCAGCAAAAGGTGGTGCTACAAAGTATTAACTTAAGGGGGCTGAATAATTTTGCACGCCCAATTTTTCAGTTTTAGATTTGTTAAAAAAGTTTGAAATATCCAATAAATGTCGTTCCACTTCATGATTGTGTCCCACTTGTTGATTCTTCAAAAAAATACAGTTTTATATCTTTGTTTGAAGCCTGAAATGTGGCAAAAGGTTGCAAAGTTCAAGGGGGCCGAATACTTTCCCAAGGCACTGTAATATTTAGTCTAACTTGCCGATATTGAATACTACAGTTTTATCTTGGTGTCCAACATAACTACGTTCAGTCCACCATTACCTGTAGAATACAGGCAACATCCGCACCGAGCTAAAGGCTAGTGCTGCTGCTTTCAAAGAGCGGGACACTAATCCACACACTTATAAAAAAATCTGACTATGCCCTCAGACAAACCATCAAATAGGCAAAGCTTCAATACAGGACTAAGATTAAATTCTACTACACCGGCTCTGACGCTCGAAGGATGTTGCAAAGCTTTCAAGAGCTGCCCAGTGACGCGAGCTTACAAGATGGGTTAAATGTCTTTTATTCTCGCTTTGAGGCAAACACTGAAGCATGCATGAGGGCACCAGCTGTTCTGGACGACTGTGTGATAACGCTCTCCGAGGGCGATGTGAACAAGACGTGTACTAACAGAGAATGCGCGGATCAACTGGCAAGTGTCTTCACTGACATTTTCAACCTCTCCCTGAACATGTCTGTAGCACCTACATGTTTCAAGCAGACCCCCCCTAGTCCCTGTGCCCAAGAAAGCAAAGGTAACTTGCATAAATGATTACCGCCCAGTAGCACTCACGTCGGTAGCCATGAAGTGATTTGAAAGGCTGGTGATGGCTCACATCAACACCATTATCCCAGAAACCCTTGACCCACTAGAATTTGCATACTGCCCCAACAGATCCACAGATGGAATCTCAATCGCACTCCACACTGCCTTTCCGACCTAGACAAAAGGAACACCTATATGAGAATGCTGTTCATTGACTACCGCTCAGCTGTTCATTGACTACAGTAATGGGATTAACAGGCCGTGGCTCGGGTGGTTGAGGTCCTTGATGGCCTTCCTGTGATTCATTAGGCAGACTGCACCACCACCCTCTGGTGAGGTGCACCTACAATCCTGATCCCCAAGGCTGCCATGAAGCTGACTGGTTAAATAATCAAATACTGAATCATGAGATAGTTGATTGTTGAATAAGGATTAGGCCTGTAGAAATTATGTAACATATATTGTTGTTACCATGTTAGGCTACACTTTGACAGAAAGAAAAAGCAAGCAGACAGAAATATTATTTATCTAAAATATAAGGGCAGCTCTGGATGAAAGATTTCATGTTCACAGGCCTGATGAGTGTTTTTACTTCTGGGTCTTAGTCCTGGATCTTTCAGTGTCTTTCTTCCTTTTAAAGGTTGACTATCTCCATTTGTATCCGAGTTGACGCTAGAGGATGGCTGGGACCCTGAGGGCCTGTGGCCATTGTCCACAGAGTTCCTCCTTGACCTCCTCCAGCATCTCTCCCTGAGCATAGGCCAAATGTATCATCCTCTCCTTGACAGTCTGTGGAATCACAGAGATCAGGAAAAGAATAGATGAGAATAAAATGCATACATTAACACTTCTGATGTACAAATACATTTCAAAAAGTAACAGATGAATGATACAATAACAAAACAATCATCCTATACTGTATTGATTGTGGCGTACAGCAGGTCAGCCACCAGAGGGAGACTCATCGAGGCCTGGTGACAGACGGAGTATACATCAAGAGGCGACGGCTCCATCTGCTGGACGTGCCAGGTCTCGATGGGCTCTCCGGCCAGGATTAATTGGGGCTGATTGCTCACCAGCTGTACAAGTCCCATAAAGCTGCCAGAGGGGCAGCACACAGGAAAGATACTGGTGGAAGAAAGGACTCCTGTATAGTTGGGGACAGTTCCAGAGGTAACAGGAGTGAGTTCAGTTTTTGATCCCCACAGGATCCAGCAAGACCCGGAGCCCAGAAGACTGTAACCCGGAGAGGGTCTCATGGGGGAGACCTATTATTTTCTTTGGAACTATTATTTTAATAAACACCCTTGAAACTGAACTAATCCTACTCTGTCCGTGTCTGATCTGTATTAACATTTTGACCCAACCCCTTGGTCTGCTACAAGTGGTGGAGAATGCGGGCATTCTGATAACGTGGTCAGATCAAGATTGACGTTTACGCAGCATCAGCATGGACGAGTTGGTAGCTCAATTCATCCGGGACCAACAGGCAGTTCAGGAACGAATGCAGGAGGAACAGCGGCTACAAAACAGCCACCTCATTGAGGAAATCAGGAAGCTACAAGGGGGAGCGTCTACTGAATCACATCCAAACCCGTTTTTAAATCAAGAACATAAGACGACATCGAAACCTACCTCTGTATGCTTGTACGGACGGCACCACGGGAAGAACGCCCAAGACAGAAGTGGGCCAGTCTGCTGGCCCCGTTCTTCTCTGGGAATGACCAAAAGGCATATTGGGACCTGAACGATGAACAGGCGGCTAACTACGATGGAATCAAACAGGAGATACTCAGCTGCTACGGGTACAGCCTGGCCCATCGGGCTCAACTCTTCCACAACTGGAGGTTTGTAGCCGACGCATCCTCCTCAGCACAGATGAGCGACCTACTGTGCGTCACCAGGGGATGGATCCTAACCGACGTATCCACCCTCTCCATCCTAGACAAAGTGGTCCTGGATCGCTTCCTACAGGCACTACCCCACGACATGAAGAGGGCTGCAAGTTTATGTGCACCCCAGACCTTGGAGGGCCTCCAGGAAGCAGTGGATATGCATCAGAACACTCAGGCCCTGCTGAGTCGGTGATCCGTTCGAGGAGTCGGAAGGACAGCCCCACTGCTGTGTACCCCGAACAGACAGTTGGCAGGACCAAAGGACAGCAAACCCCTGGAGAGATGGCTGGGGTAGGGCCGACCCGCCACCGACGACCCCAGGTAGATGGAGACCAAAGGTGCTGTTTTGAGTTTGGAGCCCGGGAGCACATTGCCTGGCTCGAGGAGTCAATGCTATCAGCAAGCCCCAGAAGCAAGGTGCGTCACGCAGTGCACTACATCACCTCCTGTTGGGCACACCACGAATCAACTGCACCCATGGTCCCGGTGAAGGTTGACGGACATAACACAGAAGCTCGAGCCTGCTGAACCTGGAGACCGAACGTGGGACACAAAGCGGTATCCAACCGTATGGGCCAACATTGTGATGCCACAAGGGAGCTGCCAGATGAGGGTGGGTGCAGTACTAGAGTTGCCGGTACCTCTCCTAGTGGGACGAGATTGTCTGCTGTTCGCGGCCCTGTGGGGGCACGAGCTGAGGAAGAAGGTACGAGCCGCCTGAAGACGAGAACGACCCATCGCCTGCGCGGCCCGGAAGCAAACAGGTTCAACCTGTATCTGTGTGTCCGGAGTCAGCAGGGGTGTCGGAACCCACCCCCTCGGGGAACCACGGGACGAAGAGCCCTCGATTTTGACCCGCTGGGGGCCAACTGAGGGGACAATTCGGGACGGCCCAGTGAGAGGATCCTAACTTGAAAGCCGCCGCAGCCAAAGTGATAACTGTGTATGGACAACTAATTCCGGGGGTGACTGACTGGAGATACCCCCATTTCCAAATAAAGAATAACCTTTTGTTTCAGGTGTCGCACAAACAGGTGGAACTTCGAGAGGTATTGTTGCTGCCCCGACGGTACGTGGGAACCGTTCTTCAGCTGGCCCACGCCCACCTTTTGGGGGTGCACCTGGGAATGAAGAACAGGGAATGGATCACCGCCCGGTTCCACTGGCCCGGGGTAAGGAGGGCCGTGGAAGACCGTCGCAGCTGCCCAGAGTGTCAAAGGCCCACTTCTGAAACCCAGTGGTCCCCCTACCGATCATCGGGGTTCCCTTCGAACGCATCACCATGGACATAGTGGGACCCCTGGTAAAAACAGCATGAGGTCACCGGTACATCCTGGTAATAGTAGACTACGCCACCCGGTATCCCGACCCCCTTATGCAGCGTGGTAGAGCATGTGGAGACGATAAGGGAGCGTATAACAGCCATATGGCCAGTCGTGAGGGAACATTAGGAGAAGGCCCAATGCACCCAAGCCCAGGTCTACAATCGGGGAGCCCAGCCCTAAGAATTCCAGGTTGGAGACAGGGTGTTGGTCTTAATCCCCACGGCCGAAAGTAAATTCCTGGCAACATGGCACGGGCCATACGAGATGATCGAGAAGCTGGGACCTGTCAATTGCCACGTACATCATCCGGGGAGACGGAAGCCAACAGATGACCATGTGAACCTGTTGAAGTGGCACGAAAGGACAGCCTAGGCCGTGTTATGGTCAGGACCCAGGACGCCAAAGGTACCAGTGGTGGTTCTGAGCAATGAGGACCTCGACCCGGACCAGAAGCAAGAGCTCAGGGAGCTCATCGATCGGAACACGGCGTTGTACTCTGAGAAGCCAGGCCGCAAAACCCTCATTGAACACCACATCCGTACCCAGCCCGGGGAAACGGTACGAAAGAGGCCATATAGGATTCCGGAGGCCCGAAGGAAGGCCGAGAAACAGGAAGTGGATGCTATGCTTAGGATGGGAGTCATTGAAGAGTCCCACAGTGCATGGTGCAGCCCCATCGTGTTGGTGCCCAAACCGGACGGTAGCCTCCGCTTCTGTAATGATTTCAGGGGTGTAAACGACATAAGCTTGTTCGACGCCTACCCCATGCAGAGGGTGGATGAACTCATCGACCAATTGGGAAAGGACCGGTACATCAGCACCCTTGACCTGACCAAAGGATATTGGCAGATACCGTTGGCAGCCTCATCCTGGGAGAAGACAGCGTTTGACACCAAACGGATTCGGTCTCCGTGGAGTACACAGCGGCCTATCTGGATATCATCATCCACAGCCAAGGTTGGGCAGAACACCTGACGTGCTCAGACAAGCCGGGTTGACCGCGAACCCCAAGCAATGCAAACTAGGGTTCGAGGAGGTGAAGTACCTGGGGTATTTGAGCGGACAGGGGAACGATAAGCCCCAGGAGAGGAAGGTTCACACGGTACGTGACTGGCCCGTTCCACGCACCAACTTTGCGGCTATAGCGTCCCCCCTCACCGATCTAACCAGGGCCTGCCTCCCGAAAACATGGAAATGGAGGGACGAGACAGAAGCGGCGTTCAGGCGCCTGAAGGAAGCGCTGTGTTCCCATCCTATTCTCGTAATGCCCGATTTCTAGACGGATGCATGTGACACGGGACTAGGGGCTGTTCTGTCCCAGGTATACAATGGGGAGGAGCACCCCATCATATACAAAAGCTGATACCCAGAGAGTATTACCTGTTAGGTACCCACTTCACCCTGGTCACAGACCATGCTCCCCTGGTCTGGATGGCCAGGGGAAGGGAAACAAACGAGCGGGTCACCAGGTGGTCTTTGTCCCTTCAACGCTTCTCTTTTTCTGTTATGCAGAGGTCAGGGGCGAAGCATGGAAACTCGCGTGCCCTATCGGGAAGGGAGACTTACGTCGCACTGATGACAATCCCCCCCGGACAGAGCTGACAATCCCACCCCCGACTACAGCATGTCAGCCACCAGGCGGAGACTCGTCGAGGCCTGGTGACAGACAGAGTATACATCAAGGCAATGGCTCCATCTGCTGGACGTGCCAGGTCTCGGCCAGGATGAATTGGGGTTGATTGGGTGTTGGTGAGTAATCAAGGGCTGATTGCTCACCAGCTGTACAAGTTCCATAAAGCTGCCAGGGCAGCACACAGGAAAGATACTGGTGGAAGAAAGGACTCCCGTATAGTTGGGGACGGTTCCAGAGGTGTGAGTGCGTTCAGGTTTTGATCCCCACAAGAATACAGCAAGACCCGGAGCCCAGAAGACGGTATCCCGGAGAGGGTGTCTTGGGGAAAACCTATCATTTTCATTTGAACTATTATATTAATAAATACTTTTGAAACTGAGTTAATCCTACTCTGTCCATGTCTGATCTGTGTAAATGTTTTGACCCAACCCCCTGGTCTTCCACATCATATACTGACCACATCTGTCAAAGCTGTGTCCTGAAGGAAAATCATGGAATTGTAAGGCACGATGGTGCTTAGAGGACATGTGAAATGTTAAAAATGCAAGGATAAACTTTGATTGGTTCATGCCGAGTGTGTTGGCTAGATTTGAGAGGTGAAGAGTCAGACACTTACTTGGTTGCAAAGGGTTGAGACAGCTGAGGTTGGAGCTGCTACAGAACCTGAAGGAACTGTTTGGCACCAATGAGAGATGGCACCAATGAGAGATGGCACTTGGAGGCCAGTGGACCACCACCATGGCCCCGCCCCATTCCAGGCAGTGCCAAACAGCAGGACCTGCAATACACACATTTTCCTCAACGTTCTGACATTTATCTCTATTGGTAACACACCTACATGTATTTATATGTTTGTTACAAACGAGCTAATCTTTGATCAACTTAATCCATTCATTGTCTACAAATCTGTAAGCATCTCTGTGACAGCATAGCAAAGCCTCCTGGCCTGCATGCATATGCAGCCTAGAGCTCCAGTGTTACCTATGGACAGAGGGATCCTGGGTTGGTGATGGAGCATGGCCTTAGGGATGGGGTAGAAGCAAAAGCCATCCCACAGTTGTGTCTTCTAGGGGTCGATGGCTTTTCTGTCACAGTTGGGCAGAAGGTTGTGCTTTCTCCACAGATTCCAGTCAATGCCATCCCCTCCAGTCTAGAGTAAGAGCTATGAAGACAGAAGAAAAGGAAATAAACTTATATTATTCTCAAACAAAACACGAGTTGCCAGAATTACCTTATTCAAGTGCGACACTACAAATATTTGTTTATTTTCATTGACTAAACCCTATGAAATAGCAGTTCCTCTCCTCGTTACACACACCAACAGGACATTACGATAGACAAGTGTTGTCCACAAGAGGCATACATCCTAGACAGTATATTTTGAAAACATTCAGTTAAGTTGACATTCTGTAATTTATTTGTTTATGAACAGCTGTAAAAAAAATCTTACATTCTTCCTAAAGTATGGATAATCAAGGAAGTACGTGACCACTGACCACTCTACATGAGATGTTGGAAAACAGAAAATAAACAGTTATAAAACTAGGCAGAAAAGCTCACTGTAATAGGAGCTATCAGGGCCCGCATCTTCAGAACCAATGCCCAGTTTCACTCTCCCGTGACACTCCCTCATTGCTAGGCATGTGGAGCCAAATCAGGGTTTTTCCCATCTCTCAACAAGCCTGATGAATAACTGAGAAGCAGCAGCAGGTTTCACGCCTGTTAGTTACATGTACTCTACGCATTCCATTTCACTCAGAGAGCAATGAAGACACCCCTTTTAATGACCAGTCAGATCATAGGTCAGCCATACTTCGAGATACAAAAGAATGCCATGGGGCAGTACTATGACAGTATGAGTGACCTTGCTGTCCAGTTTGTATGTTGAGCGATCCTGCTGGGTGTATCGCCTCAGCACCCTCTCCCTAACACTGTGAAACACCAGAGGCTTGTTCCTGAGGAGGAAAGCACTGGGGACCCTGGGTGCTGAGGGGGGGGGGGCGTGGGCATGTTTGAGCCTGGGTCTGGGCCTCTGGGCTAGCCTACAATGACAGGAGCTCCTGGTTCTGGGCCTGGGGCCTACCAGCATCCCTCCTCCTCCCTCTGGGGGGGTCAGTGTCAGGCTTGGCCAGGACAAGGTCTTTTGGGTGGACAGCTTGCTGTGCCACTAGGGAGCCCAACCCATGCTCACTTCTCAGCTGTGACGTCAGCTGGAACAGCACCCTCTTCCACACATTCTTGGACTTCTTTCTGTTCTATAACACAATATAGATGAGTAAATGTAACTGGTAAACAATATATGTGTTTTCATTGAAAATAATGTAATACAAAGATAACCTGCCACATAAATTTATGAAACCAGTGAATATATGGTACTCACCACTTGAGGTTTTTCAGGACAGAAGGCAAATGAGCTCCTTTAGAGTTTAGGCATGTGTACAAAAAGGCAATTTGACACCAAAATCTGTATATCTGCCAAGTTTAATGCCTAAAAAGAAGGTTGTGGTAAGCAAACAATACAATCTAAGGTCTAGGGCTATAACATAAAGTGACTGATATGACGAAAAATAAAGATAAAATCCACATCAAATACAATAAATCATGTGACCTATTTTGGGCGTGGCTCTGAAGGATGTGTTGGGGATTCACATCAATAGGGAGCCAGAGCCCCATGATGCACTGGAGCAGCTAGCCAAAGATTGATCTGGGCTGAGCTGCAATAACAGACATTACACAGCATCAGCTCTACTACAATCAACATTACTCACCATTGAAAAGAATAGTCTACAAAAAATACAACTTTGGTTTTCAAAGGGTGTAAGACAAAGTCAACAAGTCTTGCATCTGACATTAGGCTTACTATCTGCTAGTGTAACTGACCAACCTTGACTCCCTTTTGTTGCTTGTCACTAGGACTATGGTCAACAGAGTTGAACCCTGGAAAGTGGAGATCTGCACTGCAAAGAATGAGAGTTAAAATTGCTGCAATGTAGACCCTTATGCAAATCTATTGGTCAAACTTTTAAACATATTCAACTAAAATGTAGGACTCAATTTTGGGAGTGTTTTCTGTTACAGTATACTGGATGGCCAATGGCAATATACTTACTATATTGAATTGTATTAGGCTATAACTCTGTTCTGGCTCACCTCTCCAACCTTTTGTTGTGCTCCCTCTGGTGGGCTTGTGACTGGCTGGAGGGAAGAGTTTCTAAGGCATCTGTGGCAAAATTCTCGTCTTTTAGAGCAACTTCACTTTAGGGATCTTTGGGCCTTCATTCCACTCTGATACATTAGCCACACTAAGGCTGGTTAATGTATCAAGGCTGACCATGGGCTACACTTGAGAGAATGAGTGAGTGCAATCATTTAGTCCTGTACATGTGCTACACACTAGCTATTTCCAGTGTCCATGCTAGCATAACACGTTAGCATTCCCAATACATTGGTTCAATCTAAGTAGTGTGCTATTATGTAGATTCGAAGAGAACCGACTACTTTTTTGGCGAAGCCCCATTCTTCTCGTTCATTTGAAGGAAACAACTTCAAAATATCCAGAGAAGCTTACAGTAGCTATCTAGGCCAGCCACTTCTACAGTAACTCTGCTGATATTTATGGAGCTAAAAGCATCCCAGTGCAACGCATATACGTATCTCATGGGAGGGCAAGCCAGACAAGTAAATGGAATAGGCTAAGAAAAATCTATGTAAGAGCTAGCTAAACAACTTTGTTAGCCAGAACGCTAGCTACCCAATAGCTAACTTTCAGAACTTGCGTTACCAAGCAACGGCGAGAGACTAGTTCTTCTCCAGCTGCTGGTCAAAGTTGTTTTTACACCCACCCCCATCCTGTCTCGGAGGTTGCCATGCAAGGCTCTCCATACTCATGACATTACTTCTTGGGCATACTTCTTGATGATCTGGTGTTGTGTAAATGTCTATCAACACCAAATTCTGATCCAGTTTTTTGTCAATGCGTTTTTAAAATGTTTTAATTGCAAGTATCAGTATTCAATTTAGCAAGTTGTTGGTTTGATTATGGATGTCATCACCAAAATGATCCAGAAATCGCACTAGTGCAACATCTTAACGAAATACAAGAGAAGGTCAAGTTGGAAAGGAAACAACAATAGATGTCCACGTACTCTATGCATTTTATTTTCTGGAATGAATATCGGTTAGCAAAAATGTGTAAAAGTTAGAAGTTCTTGAAGAAGCAAGCCCTCATCATTTAGCACATAATACATGACCGCCTTGAAACACTTGAAAACAAACACAGACAATCAAACACGACAGGGAAAACAAGCTAAATCATCAGCTAGAGACCAAAATTATGTTAATTTAAGGCCTAATGAAGTCAACAAATTACAGGACTAACAGATCGATTGACATCTGGGGGGGGGGGGGGGGGTTCTGGTGGAAACCACCTTTAAATAATACTTAATTGATTAAAGGGGGTTTCCAGGCAGCAGCAGTCAGGTCCGACCAAAAGATCAACACAGCACAGGTCTCTAACCACAGTGTTCAGAGCAATCAGACAGCACATCCGTCTCACTCACTTGAGTTGCCTTATCTGAGACAGAGACGGAGTTCACCACATCCCTTCCATGTACAGAGACGGAGTTCACCACGTCCCCTCCATGTAGTCCCTTTTAGGACAGTGGAAATGATATCTCTAGAGGGCCTGTCCCTCCATCTGGACTTTAAGACTCATAAGACTTTCATCACTTCAGTTGTTGCTCATCCCAGCCAGTCAAGATCATCTTCATCCTCTTCGTCACCAAACAGAGGGGCTGGGGGAGGTTGCCCCTTCAAGCTCTGAGAAAACATGGGGAAAGTATATCAAATGTGAGTTGTGTTCAGTAATTCTCTGCTGACCACAAAACACTGTTCAGAAATAAATTAAGTAATTCAGAACAAGTTCCTGTCATAGACTTAACAGTAAAGAATGCCACTGAATTCGATCCCGAAACCATCTTTGTGTTACCCTGCTGTACTATTCACAGAGTAAGCCACACAACAGATAAACATAGGCTCTACTGACAAACAGGGGGAACAGAAACAGTGTGTAGACATCTGAGAGAACTGGTGTGGCCCTAGAGATCCTTCCTCACCAGCTCATCATCCTCCTCCTCCGTGGGTGGGGGTTTGGTTGGGGCTGTGCTCAGGAAAAATGTCTCCTTCCCATTTTCCTCTCCTACTCCCTCAGTCAGACTGAGAGAATAGTAAAACACACAGGTGAGAATGGACATAGAAGGGGGGGGTGAGAAATAGATGGATGCAGGAATTCATGCATATTAGTAAGGGACTAATTATGAACATGGTTCGGTATAACAGAGCCTTATCTAAGTTTAATTTTAGTTCACTGGTCTCTCTACAGAACTCACCTTGTTACTTTCCCAGGACTATCATACAGGGGGCTTGGTGGAGGTGGAAGCTGGGTTTGAGGACCTGTGGCTTTGGAGCTAGTTCTTTTCAGTTCACCCAGGGGACCCTCAATAGTCCCACTCACTTTCTTCACCTCCGGGCTACTTATGCCAACTTCGGACTGAGTTTTCTGTCCTATCTCAGAGGGCAGATTCTCCTCAAGGTTTATGCCAGTGGGTACAGAAGGCTCTGTGGTGATCTCTCCCTGTGGTTGGGGAGATGGTGGTTGTGGCTGGGTTGAGAGTGGTTGGTGCTCTGGATCAGTGTCGATGTCTGCCTCTGGCTCCACTCGAGTCGGTTTCTTCGTCTCTGGTACTGCCTCAAGGTGAGCCCTCTCCTGCACATCTCTGGGGTCTCCCTCCCTCTGTACAGAGGACTCACTAAGCTGCTCAGGCTCGGTCAGCTGCTCCTCTCTTCTTCTTCCTTCCCATTCACATGAGCATCCTGAGCTGGTCTCTCCTCTCTATGCCTCACATCACTGTTCACCTCTTCTTCTTCTTCTTCTTCTTCCCTCAGATGGGATGAACGTCTCTCGGTACCATTGAGCAGTTGCAAGGTAACACTCTGTAAAGGGACAAAGACCAACATTAATTCACCCACATCCTTTTCAGTCCATCTTCATTGTGAATAACACGTTATTGAGACAACCATTTTGGTCATTGTCCTGAAGAGATGCTGTACCTTTATGGTGTTGACGATTACACCGAGCACAGTGCTGCCTGTGTAAGTCTCGTGTAGGTCAAACTCCCCCTTCAGAGAGTGAAACACTCCATTCATTACACGCTTCACCTGCCAGGAAAACATGGCCAGGGTCAAAACATGAAATGCAGTTTGATTGATTGATTGATTTTTTGTGTTGTACACCAATTAGTGCGTAGCCCATATGGGCTTATAAAACATTAAGTATGTGTGAACAAAACACACATTTTTCAATGCATAACAAAGTACAGCTTTCACCTTGTCACATTATACACCTCTTCTCCCCAAGGATTTGAAAATAAATTGGGCAATGTCAAACTCCCGTTCTGAAAAAGAATACTAGCCCGTGTTCATCATGTAGCCAGAACACTTCAAGGTGAGCATTTATTGAAATGTATTTATTTTATTGACCTTTAAGTTCAGACTGACATACATTTGTATAAAATAGAACTACAGCCCTGAACTGTATGTTCCAAGTTTTGGTTTAAACCAAATATCTACTGCCCAATTTTCCAGGTAAGAAAGACACAGCTGTCTGAAAGAAAACATGGCTCTGTATCACCCTCACCTCCCCTGCAGTGTCCTGTCCTGCACTGTCCACTTGGCCCCCTTGCTCTGCCAGCCTCCTTTCCAGCTCAGCCACTCGCCCCTCCAGCTTCTGTCTCACAGCTGACCACTGCTCCTCCAGGCCTGAATACTGAGAGAACGAGAGAAAGAAGACTTCATAACATTATGGAGAGAGTTAGAAATAGCATTAGCAGCTAACACATAACCAGATCAATACCTTTTCTTGTAGGACCTGCTGCTCTTCGTCCTGTCCCTGCTGCTGCAACAAGCACTGCTCCTCTGAGTCCCTAGACTGCTTCAGAACCGAAAACTGTTCGAATGAAAGAGAGCCCGTTAGTAGTGGTGCGGAACCCTCTCACAGATTAAGCTACAGAATAAGTAATTTCACATCCTTGTACTTATGTCGTTCCCATTGTTGTAGAACAACAGTAACAAATCCCCCTTAGTCACACATTATAAAACGATGTATGAGCTCAGGAGTCCAAAGTGGCGTGGTGAGAGAGAAAGTTGTGTGTACGGTATAATATGGGTTAGGCTGTTGACCTTTTCCTGTAGCTGGGTCAGTCTCTGCTCCAGTATGTCTCTTTGCTCTGCCAGTTCGGCCATCTCACGCCCCTGCTGCTCCTTGGCCGAGGCCAACGCCTGCTCACACTTCCCCTTCCACTCCTCCTCCAGCTCTGCTTGCAGTTGGGCTAGCTGGAACACACACCCGCACACGCAGTCAGGCACACACACACAAAATGACTCTTCATAGACTAAAAACGTATCCAAAAGGAGATTTGGCTGTGTAAATATGTATCACTCCCTCCCGATAGACGATGCATATACACCAGTGTTTACCCTAGGATTTTTTTCAGCAGCGGTGGCCAAGTTAGTGTAGGGGGGTGTGGGTGTTGTGATGGAGCTGAAAATAAAATAAAAAATGCCAGTTATAAAGCTAATTTCCTGCAATGGGGCTGAGAGAAAATGTGCACTGGTCAAACTGCACATCTCTCTTTAAAAAGTTAATATTCTGTTAACTTATACCCCCCCAAAAAAAATGTGGGAAGGAAAACTATTTCGCTCCTATTGTAAGTAATTATGGGTCATATTTCATAGGAATCTGGAAAAAAACTTAACAATTACTTTCAAGCAATTTTTCTGCAATTCTACAGTTAGCCATGGCTTGTGCCGTGTTCTTATACTAAGTGACTCAAACACAATGAAATCAATAGGGGCCCCGTGCCATGACATTTTTTGGAATTGTAGATTCTCCCTGTGTAAGAGCATTTCCATCCAACCATTTCATGTAGATAAATTACCTGAGGCATGAAAAAAAAGGAATGACCGGGCTGATTGCAACATGAAACGCCGGTACAATTTTAGAAATGCTGACAATATGTTCGTTCTACATGGCGGGATGTTTTTGTGTCTGTAAAATGTATTATGCTAGAAATGGCGGTGGAAACTCCTTAATGCGCAAACATTGATATCATAACCATCAGATCGAAGTAAACTTGGGAGTCACCTGATATGTTGTGTGGTCCTCCCACTACGACCCGGGAAAGCCTGCAGTTTATTAGGTTACAGATAAAATAAGTTCTGATGAACGTCACAGGCTGTTGAACGTGCACGTGATGAGCTTGATGCTCCCTTCCATTAAATATTGAGGGTCTTATTCTGGTGACATGACGATCGATGCTTAGCTTCCGTTTGACAAATACTATTGCTCATATCCATAATAATCTCATAATGTAGGTAGCCTACCCGCAATGTATCTGTGAGCTGTTGGTTAGGCAAGAGGGCACCAGCGATATAACGCAACAGTTTGTGACAAACTCATCAGTAGAGTTTAAAATGTGATGGAAACACATTTAACTTGTATTTTTAGTTCGGTACATGGGAATTTAACGGCAATTTTTTTTAATGTGCACTACATCATCACACAGCCTTTTATCCGCAAAAAGTCATTTTGATGGAAACATCTCTAGTGGGAAAATGCAGATTTTAGAATATTCACATGAAACATGCCAACAAGGCAGAGTTCATCTCAGCCTATGCCTCCCTCCAGTCCCTCGACTTCTTGACACTGACAGAAACATGGATCACCACAGATAACACTGCTACTCCTACTGCTCTCTCTTCGTCCGCCCACGTGTTCTCGCACACCCCGAGAGCTTCTGGTCAGCGGGGTGGTGGCATATTATCTCTCCCATGTGGTCATTCTCTCTTTCTCCCCTTACCCATCTGTCTATCGCCTCCTTTGAATTTCATGCTGTCACAGTTACCAGCCCTTTCAAGCTTAACATCCTTATCATTTATCGCCCTCCAGGTCCCCTCGGAGAGTTCATCAATGAGCTTGATGCCTTGATAAGCTCCTTTCCTGAGGACGGCTCACCTCTCACAGTTCTGGGCGACTTTAACCTCCCCACGTCTACCTTTGACTCATTCCTCTCTGCCTCCTTCTTTCCACTCCTCTCCTCTTTTGACCTCACCCTCTCACCTTCCCCCCTACTCACAAGGCAGGCAATACGCTCGACCTCATCTTTACTAGATGCTGTTCTTCCACTAACCTCATTGCAACTCCCCTCCAAGTCTCCGACCACTACCTTGTATCCTTTTCCCTCTCGCTCTCATCCAACACTTCCCACACTGCCCCTACTCGGATGGTATCGCGCCGTCCCAACCTTCGCTCTCTCTCCCCGCTACTCTCTCCTCTTCCATCCTATCATCTCTTCCCTCTGCTCAAACCTTCTCCAACCTATCTCCTGATTCTGCCTCCTCAACCCTCCTCTCCTCCCCTTTCTGCATCCTTTGACTCTCTATGTCCCCTATCTTCCAGGCCGGCTCGGTCCTCCCCTCCCGCTCCGTGGCTTGACGACTCAATGCGAGCTCACAGAACAGGGCTCCGGAAGGCCGAGCGGAAATGGAGAAAACTCGCCTCCCTGCGGACCTGGCATCCTTTCACTCCCTCCTCTCTACATTTTCCTCCTCTGTCTCTGCTGCTAAAGCCACTTTCTACCACTCTAAATTCCAAGCATCTGCCTCTAACCCTAGGAAGCTCTTTGCCACATTCTCCTCCCTCCTGAATCCTCCTCCCCCCTCCCCCCTCCTCCCTCTCTGCAGATGACTTCGTCAACCATTTTGAAAAGAAGATCGACGACATCCGATCCTCGTTTGCTAAGTCAAACAACACCGCTGGTTCTGCTCACACTGCCCTACCCTGTGCTCTGACCTCTTTCTCCCTCTCTCTCCAGATGAAATCTCGCGTCTTGTGACGGCCGGCCGCCCAACAACCTGCCCGCTCGACCCTATCCCCTCCTCTCTTCTCCAGACCATTTCCGGAGACCTTCTCCCTTACCTCACCTCGCTCATCAACTTATCCCTGACCGCTGGCTATGTCCCTTCCGTCTTCAAGAGAGCGAGAGTTGCACCCCTTCTGAAAAAACCTACACTCGATCCCTCCGATGTCAACAACTACAGACCAGTATCCCTTCTTTCTTTTCTCTCCAAAACTCTTGAACGTGCCGTCCTTGGTCAGCTCTCCCGCTATCTCTCTCAGAATGACCTTCTTGATCCAAATCAGTCAGGTTTCAAGACTAGTCATTCAACTGAGACTGCTCTTCTCTGTATCACGGAGGCGCTCCGCACCGCTAAAGCTAACTCTCTCTCCTCTGCTCTCATCCTTCTAGACCTATCGGCTGCCTTCGATACTGTGAACCATCAGATCCTCCTCTCCACCCTCTCCGAGTTGGGCATCTCCCGGCGCGGCCCACGCTGGATTGCGTCCTACCTGACAGGTCGCTCCTACCAGGTGGCGTGGCGAGAATCTGTCTCCTCACCACGCGCTCTCACCACTGGTGTCCCCAGGGCTCTGTTCTAGGCCCTCTCCTATTCTCGCTATACACCAAGTCACTTGGCTCTGTCATAACCTCACATGGTCTCTCCTATCATTGCTATGCAGACGACACACAATTAATCTTCTCCTTTCCCCCTTCTGATGACCAGGTGGCGAATCGCATCTCTGCATGTCTGGCAGACATATCAGTGTGGATGACGGATCACCACCTCAAGCTGAACTTTGCTCTTCCTCCCGGGGAAGGACTGCCCGTTCCATGATCTCGCCATCACGGTTGACAACTCCATTGTGTCCTCCTCCCAGAGCGCTAAGAACCTGGCGTGATCCTGGACAACAAACTGTCGTTCTCAACTAACATCAAGGCGGTGGCCCGTTCCTGTAGGTTCATGCTCTACAACATCCGCAGAGTACGACCCTGCCTCACACAGGAAGCGGCGCAGGTCCTAATCCAGGCACTTGTCATCTCCCGTCTGGATTACTGCAACTCGCTGTTGGCTGGGCTCCCTGCCTGTGCCATTAAACCCCTACAACTCATCCAGAACGCCGCAGCCCGTCTAGTGTTCAACCTTCCCAAGTTCTCTCACGTCACCCCGCTCCTCCGCTCTCTTCACTGGCTTCCAGTTGAAGCTCGCATCCGCTACAAGACCATGGTGCTTGCCTATTGTGAGGGGAACGGCACCTCAGTACCTCCAGGCTCTGATCAGGCCCTACACCCAAATAAGGGCACTGCGTTCATCCACCTCTGGCCTGCTCGCCTCCCTACCACTGAGGAAGTTCAAAACTGTTCGCTGCTCTGGCTCCCCAATGGTGGAACAAACTCCCTCATGACGCCAGGACAGCGAGTCAATCACCACCTTCCGGAGACACCTGAAACCCCACCTCTTTAAGGAATACCTAGGATAGGATAAAGTAATCCTTCTCACCCCCCCTCCCCTTAAAATATTTAGATGCACTATTGTAAAGTGGTTGTTCCACTGGATGTCATAAGGTGAATGCACCAATTTGTAAGTCGCTCTGGATAAGAGCGTCTGCTAAATGACTTAAATGTAAATGTAAAAAAATGAAAATCTGTCGCAAATTAGATAAAAACTAGACCTTAACTAGGTTTCTACTCTGGTGGCTGTTAGTTCTCAAAGATGATCTTTAAAAAATATATTTAAAATATTTAATATATATATATATTTAATATATATTATATATATTTAATATATATATATATATATTTAATATATATTTAGTATATATATATATATATATATCCATTATCTTTTCTACATACTTTATATCTGGTTTTAGTTGTTTAAATTTAAACTGAAAATGTTTTACCATCCCCCAAAAATAATAATAAATATATATATATAAAAATGTACAACATTTTTGGGAGTGGCGGCCACGATTTAATAGTGGAGCCCGCCGCTGCTGATTAATATAGGGGAAACACTGTACAATACCTGTTCAGAGGCTGCCTGGCCAGTGCTGGTCCTGGCCTTGCGGAGCTGTGTCCTCAGACTTTCCATGTCCTGCTGGCTGCTCCTCCTCAGCTCCTCCATCTCCTCATCACACCGCTGCCTCTCTGCCTGCCACTTCCTCTTCCTGTCCGACACCATCTGAGAAGAAGGATGATGATACCCTTAAGACACCGATCTAACGTCAGTTTTAGGCCCTTCTCCAACTCTGGTCAAGGTTTAGGAGTGAAGAGAGTTGAATTGAGATCTGTACGCTGATCCTAGATCTTTGCCTCTGGGCAATTCTACCATGCACGTCTGAGAGGAGGCCCAAGCACACTGACGTAAGCATTGGTGCCCAAATCTAAAAGATAAACCAACAAGAACATTTACTGTGTGCCATACTCACTCGTTCCATACTGTCTTTGTCAGTCTTCAGGTCCTGCAGCTCCTCCTCCATGTTGTTCACCCGGAGAGCCATCCCTTTGAGTTTCTGCTTCTCTGTGCGGTACTGAGCCTGTCCTCGCTCTGCAGTCTCCTTCAGCTCTACACACACACACACCACACACACCTTTAGTGACACTTCCTCCATCCTACACCAAGATGAACACACTCACCCTGACACCTGTCTAACCTCTTTAAATAAAACACATTGTGTAACAGTAGTGTATACCTTCCAGTTGAGTCTCTAGGGAGGAGATGCGTGTGCAGTGTGTGTCGCCATCCTGCAGGGCAGAGGTCAGTTTGTTCTGCAGCTCTGCAGCCCTCTGCTGGTGAGACGTGGCCTCCTGCTGCAGCTGGGACACCCGTGATGTGCACGTGGCCAGCTCCTCTGTCAGACGTACCTGAGGGATAGAGACAAGCACTGATAGTCACCAGTGTTGTCTGTCTATACAATACACAGCCCAGTGACAGGCTGGTGTCCCAATAACCTCAAATCTGCTTATATTCCTCATCTTCTTTCCTTTATGATCACTAATCGTGACTGGAAGCAAAGCAACATGGTGGGAACTGTCCGTTTCTAGCCATTTTTTCCCAGTGGTCATAGACCCATAGAGAGTGAGTTGACAGTGGTGGTGATTGGCCAGACATGATGATGAGAAAGAGACAGAGTTAACATGGACTCTAACAGCATGACCCTGTGGGAAGAAGATTAAGATGACTGATAATGAGGGAAGGGTTGAATAAAAATGAAATAAATGAAAAGTTAGCGAAAAGGGGGATGGGGAAGATGACGAGTGGAGGGAGGTAGAGAGTGAGCAAACAGGCTCACCTGGCCCAAGCCCAGGTCCTGAGGCAGAGCATGCTGGAAAGAGTGAACGGTCACTACTAAAAAGGTCCTGAGACTAACACCACAGGACAAACAGCCAGGAGCAGTGGATGGAGGTGAGATTCTGTTAGTCCCCAGACACACCAAAGTAAATGCCACTGAAATCCCCACAGCCATGTTAGATACTGTAATAAACCCTTTTGTCATGAGAAGAATTCCTAGAGCCATCGCTATGGGTTTAAATAATCACACCTCATACTGCCACTGGCTGGGAGAGTATAAGGGAAAGTTTGTTGATCCTTGCAGGGTGATAACAGTATATACAGACGTAGGGTTGGTGATCTACCTTGTCCTGCTCAGCCTGCAGCGTCCGGGCCTGGTTGTGTTCACTTGAGGACTTTAGGGAGTCATTCCTCTGCTCCATCAGCAGGTTACTCTGCTCCATGTACCTGGACGACAACAAGGAAATTCAGCAGATCAGTGTCTGCCTCCTACAGCAGATCAGTGTCTGCCTCCTACAGCAGATCAGTGTCTGCCTCCTACAGCAGATCAGTGTCTGCCTCCTACAGAGATCAGTGTCTGCCTCTGCAGATCAGTGTCTGCCTCCTACAGCAGATCAGTGTCTGCCTCCTACAGCAGATCAGTGTCTGCCTCCTACAGCAGATCAGTGTCTGCCTCCTACAGCAGATCAGTGTCTGCCTCCTACAGCAGATCAGTGTCTGCCTCCTACAGCAGATCAGTGTCTGCCTCCTACAGCAGATCAGTGTCTGCCTCCTACAGCAGATCAGTGTCTGCCTCCTACAGCAGATCAGTGTCTGCCTCCTACAGCAGATCAGTGTCTGATCCTCCTCCAGCAGATCAGTGTCTGCCTCCTACAGCAGATCAGTGTCTGCCTCCTACAGCAGATCAGTGTCTGCCTCCTACAGCAGATCAGTGTCTGCCTCCTACAGCAGATCAGTGTCTGCCTCCTACAGCAGATCAGTGTCTGCCTCCTACAGCAGATCAGTGTCTGCCTCCTACAGCAGATCAGTGTCGGTCTTACCTCTGGTTCTGGTTGATGAGCTCCCCGATCTTGCGGTTCTGCTCCTCTATACGTGAGCTCTTCTCGTACACGTCCTTCTTTAAAGATTCATTTTCCTATAAAGACAGTTACGCATTTAATGATGAATATATATATATATAAAGAAATCTGAAAGCTTAAAACCCCCCCCACCCCCGGACTATACCTGAATGATTCTTTGGATGTTGCGCATAATCATGGCGGTTTCCATAGTGACACTGGGCACAGCCAATGAGTGGCCTCCTTGCCTCTGAAGGTCGTCAACCTGTCAAAACATGAGGATCGATGAGAAGTGAAAAACTGATGTCTGATAACACCAGAGAAATACCCTTCATATTACTGCTGACCTTTGAAGCCAACTGGTCCACTTTATCTGCCACTTTGCCAACAGCCAATCGGATCTCAGAGTTATGCTGCCGAGCTTCAGCCATAAGGAATGAAGTGACCTCGCCAGTGCCTCCCATGTATGGTACTGCCTGGGTGGGGTACATCTGGCCCATTGGTTGAAGTTGAGAGGGAGACATAGAGGACTGTGGGTAGGCGTAAGGCTATGAAAGAACATAACGGACTGATTTAATGACAACAGAGAATGAGGAGAGCTTCATTAGAAAGGGCGGTGAGCCTTAAAGTCAATACATAATAGCATGGAAATGAGTTACATTTTTGACAGTTGAACGATGATGACATGGGTCATTCTCACCTGAAAGGCATGGGTGGAGCCGGACATCACAGGCTGCGGAGCAGCAGCTGTCATAGCAACAGGCATCAAGGCAGAGGGCGATGCCCCGTGAGGGTGAGAAAGCACTTAAGAAAAAAATGAATATGTACAAACTGAGAAATGTCATCCAAAGGCAGCCTCCAGGGCATCAACAAACAGACACCCTGAAAGGAAGTTTTACAGCAGATCTCAGTCTAACAATTCAAGACATTGGTCTTAAAAAAAAACAGTGATATTGACCTATCTATTGGTCAGCTAAACATGGAGAGTGATGGCTCCAGCAAAGGTCGTGGGAGAGCTCACCTTGCACTGGAGCTTGGAGGGCAGTGGAGATCTGTACAGGAGAAGGAGCAGCAGGACGCTCCTTCACTCTGGGGTCCTGGAGGAAGACAGCGATTCTCTCTCGAATACTTATCTCAGCTACTATACTGTAGGTGCAGCTATATGAAAAGAAACCCTTCATCTCACCTCCATTTCTGAGTCGCTGGAGTCTGGCTGGGAGGAGGGCCCTGCCATGAAGGGCAACATGGGCTGACCCATCTTGGCCATGCGAGATATCAGCTTGGCTTTGGTGGCGTCTGGATTCTGGAGCAACAGGACGATGAAGGAATAGGTTATACTTTATCAGGTCAGCTGTGCCTAGGGCTGTTGCGGTGACAGTATTACTGCCACACCAGCTGCCATGAGTAAAGACCACAGTAAAATTACATGTGACCGTTGAGTCACAGCAATCTCTTGGCTCTATTGTCCCTCCAACAGGTCACTAATGGCCTGGTACTCATGGCTCGATTGTCCCTCCATCAGGTCCTAATGACCTGGTACTCAGGGCTCTATTGTTCCTCTAACCACTCTGACGTCAATGAAAATACAATCAAAAATCACATCAAAAACTTATCAAAACAGTATTGTGATTTAAACCTCACTGTGATTGATCAGTTTGAAGAAAGATGTTCAACAGCAGGTTGAAACAGTGTAAAACATGTTTGTTGTGGATATTGTTTCAAAGTCTAACAAGGAAACAGACAGTGCTTGCTAAGGTGATAATTAATTCAAAACAGCCATATAAATATTAGAGTTTATGCATAGGCTTAGGAGGCCAAGCCCCCCCAAAAAACTGAATTAAAATAATGATTTTGCCGTTATATAATACATAGACTACCACATATTATGCATGGCAGAAAAACATGAAACAAAACTGATTTAATGTCTTTGGTACATACCGTAATTGGTAGCCAATACTCCAAAATCAAACAAATTCAAGTAATCATCTTTGGAGTGTGGACTAGAGGTCGACCGATTAATCGGAATGGTCGATTAATTAGGGCTGATTTCAAGTTTTATACCATTATTTAACTAGGCATGTCAGTTAAGAACACATTCTTATTTTCAATGACGGCCTAGGAACAGTGGGTTAACTTGCTCTGCAAGGGCCGCGGCTTTTGTGGAGCGATGGGCAACGCTGCTTCGAGTGTGGCTGTTGTCGATGTGTTCCTGGTTCGAGCCCAGGTAGGGGCGAGGAGAGGAACGGAAGCTATACTGTTACACTGGCAATATTATAGTGCCTATAAGAACATCCAATAGTCAAAGGTATATGAAATACAAAATGGTAGAGAAATTGTCCTATAAATACTATATTAACTACAACCTAAAACCTCTTATCTTGGAATATTGAAGTCTCATGTTAAAAGGAACCACCAACTTTCATATGTTCTGAGCAAGGAACTCAAACATGAGCTTTTTTACATGGCACATATTACACTTTTACTTCTCCAACACATTGTGTTTGCATTATTTAAACCACATTGAACATGTTTCATTATTTATTTGAGGCTAAATGTATTTTTATTGATGTATTAGGTTAAAATAAGTGTTCATTCAGTATTGTTGTAATTGTCATTATTACAAATAAAAATCGTCTAATTAATCGGTATCGGCTTTTTTGGTCCTTCAACAATCGGTATCGGTGTTGAAAATTCATAAATCGGTGGACTGTATCATTATGCATACTGGATGGACAGGTTACCTTATGCTACTCTCCAAAATGTCTATCCATGATTCTGGGAGAGAATGTATGGCCCTAGGCGATGCTGTTGGTTCACCAATTGTGCAGGATGGCTTACAGTTATCCTACAATGAGTGCATTTGTATTTGATTTTGAATAGCCTAGTAATAGAATAATTAATTGAGGGACCCCTTTAGGTATAATTATTTATAGTATACTTTTTATTAGATTTTTTATAACACAAGGTTTTAAAGTATCAATCCTAAATCTAGGAGATATCAATTTAAAAAAAAAATATCTCTATATACATACTCAAACACAGTACCAGTCAAAAGTATTTGTACTATTTTCTACATTGTAGAATAATAGTGAAGACATCTAAACTATGATATTACACATGGAATCATGTAGTAACCAATACAATGAAGTGTTAAATAATCAAAATATATTTTAGATGAGATTCTTCAAAGTAGCAACCCTTTGCCTTGATGGCAGCTTTGCACACTCTTGGCATTCTCTCAACCAGCTTCATGAGGAATTCACCTGGAATGCATTTCAATTAACAGGTGTGAATTGTCATAAGTTCATTTATGGAATTTCTTTCCTTCTTAATGAGTTTGATCCAATCAGTTGTGTTGTGACAAGGTAGGGGTGGCATACAGAAGATAGCCCTATTTAGTAAAAGACCAAGGCCATATTATAGCGAGAACAGCTCTAAGAAGTAAAGAGAAACGACAGTCCATCATTACTTTAAGACATGAAGGGAAGTCAATCCGGAAAGTGCCGTCGCAAAAACCATCAAGCGCTATGATGAAACTGGCTCACATGTGGACTGCCACAGGAAAGGAAGACCCAGAGTTACCTCTGCTGCAGAAGTTCATTAGAATTACCAGCCTCAGAAATTTCAGCCCAACATCAACTGTTCAGAGAGACTGTGTGAATCAGGCCTTCATGGTAAAATTGCTGCAAAGAAACCACTAATAAAGGACACCAATAAGAGACTTGCTTGGCCCAAGAAACACAAGCAATGGACATTAGACCGGTGGAAATCTGTCCTTGGTCTGAGGAGTCCAAATTTGAGATTTTTGGATCTAACTGGAGATGCTAAACGTGTTTATGTTCATTTACAGTCAATTACCGTGAGACCGGCAGTCTTTTGCATGACAATAACCATCTGACAAAATATTATGGTCGCCAGAGCCCTAGCTGTGCCTGTTTTACATAAAAGTCTAATGTGACTCAGATATGAGAGAGAGAAAGCACTCACTGTCAACTGTTCACTGATGGAATTCGACTTTGCCCGAAGTGGTGGTTCCCTGAAAAAGAGATGGGGAAAGCAATCGAAAGAGGAACAAAGACAGAAAAGAGCTGGTTGTGATTGGGTTTAGATGAGCCTATGCTTTTACCCTGGTCTCCCGGGGCTTGTAGCACAGAGCAGAGTGGGCCCTGCCGGGAGGTAGGGACCCAGGTTCTCCACACAGGGGACAGGTGAAGAGGCAGCAGAGTCCCGAGACCCAGCACTGGCTCGGTCAGACCCACTGTCTTTCGCCAACTTCACCTGGGGACACAACAGAAGGACATGATGATACAAAGACACATTAAATAATACATTTTGGCTTAGAGTTACTGGACAGTCCCATTTGCGAGATGCTGGAGGTCCTACCCGCCGTAGCTCTGCCTCAAAGATGAGTGTGCTGTCTGCTGGGATGCGGTTGGCTACTCCCTGGGAGCCATAGCCCAGACTGGGAGGGATCACCATGAGACGCCGGCCTGACTTCCTCATACCCACCATGCCCTCCTCCCAGCCCTAGCAATCAGAGAGGACAGAGGAAGCTGTGCATTCCCCATGCATGTCTGGTATGGAATGCCCCTACTATTCTTCTTTAGAACAGAAGTGTTAGCTGTGCCTATACGACCCACATTATTCACCAATTGTACATCAATTAATCACCTTAATCACTTTCCCAGCGCCAAGTTTCAGTCGGAGCAGCTTGTCTTTGTTCAGGTTGGAGTCAAACACCTGAAACAATAGTTGAACATTACAAGAACACTGCTGTACCACTAGCTCTCCCAGGGCAAAGAGGACACACAGCAATGTGCGAAGCACAAACCTCTAACGGCACAACACACACAGCCATATCTTACCTGTCCGACGGCATGGTTCTGTAGGAGCCAGCCTGTGTATGTCACCTCCAGGGAGTCTCCAGTCTCAACTCCCTGTCCCTCCCCTAGTGTCAGGTCCTGCACCACCACCATATCTAAGGAGGGGGCGCTGTTCACTTTTGCCAAACACACCTAAATTAAAGAAGCAGCCAATTTAAATCACTTTTATACCAGTCTACATTAAAATAAATTCTGCACAAAGCAATTAAACATGACCTAAGCTCAGCTGTCCATCACCTCTTTACAAAAGTCTACAGCAGCCTTCTCTGTGTCAAACATCAGGGACCAGTTCTGGCGCTGGTCATCATAAAAAGTGCAGTAGTTGTTGGGCTGAACCTGCAGGAGACAATGGGAGAGAGAGCGAGATTCTTTTAGAGAAGCTTACTGGCTCTCTTGTCACTTGCTCAGCTTCCTCTGACAATGTTTTTGTTTGTTTTAAACTCACCGTAAAGATGAAGCCAACATGAATCTTGGCCGCAGTCACTTGTTTCTGCTGACTGATGTAAAGCAAGAGTTTGTACTACGAGAAAACAGACAGGGAACTCATAGATCAATGGTAGCAAACTTGCATGATGATAAGCATTTTCAAAGCAATAGAAATCTTATGAAAATGGACTGTTTCCAATAAAAGCACAACTCCGGTCTCACCTCTTTTGTTGTTTGGTTACCCAGGACTGCAGCTCCCAGCTTTCCTTGTTTCTGATACTGCCCGTTAAGACTAAACAGAAAGATGCACCGTCAGTTGTGGATTAAGTCTAAACCAATGAAAGGGTCTAATGATGTCACAGGATCCACGGGGGGGGGGGGGGGGGGGTGGTATTTCTAGTCATTTGTACAGTTTAAAGATGCTCACTATTTGAAAGCATGGATAGCTGTAGCCAGTAGTACTGCAGGAGCACCCGGAGGGAACGCAGGTTTCTGGGCAGGAGGACCTGGAAATAAAACATGCGGTAAACACATCTCAGGTTCACCTGAGCATATTAACCAAACTTTGGTCACATTCCCTTGCGACGGTTAAGTTCTGTTTTTTACCTGGATTTGAAGTCTTCCTGGGCTGTTTAGGGGCTGTATATTGAAAAGATTCATTCCCCTGACTTGCTGCTTGGTCCAGTCCAAAAAGTGATGCCAGCTTTGCCCTGAAATAACACAGAGGAAGTGATATTTAGGTCATTTCTGTAAGCCTATTATCTGCGACCGGCCTATTGGTGTAATGAGCTAGGTCTACTAAACCCCCCTCCTAAGTTCACAAATATTTTATCAAAAGACATCAACACACCATGGTATGTTCCATAAAGACAAAAACATCTCATTGAATGAAAAGCTAAAAGTTCTTGTGTTAATTGAGCAGCTGTCCTGTTTCATGGTTAATCATTTCCTGGCTCACTGTTTCTGATTTCACCGAACAAAAAATGTGAGTGAAAAAAAGTGAATGTATATTCAGCAGAGAACAAAAGACCCATGCCCAGTTGACACAGCAACCGCACACTTTATATCAAGACCCATGCCCAGTTGACACAGCAACCGCACACTTATATCAAGACCCATGCCCAGTTGACACAGCAACCGACCACAGCAACCGCACACTGTATATCAAGACCCATGCCCAGTTGACACAGCAACCGCACACTGTATATCAAGACCCATGCCCAGTTGACACAGCAACCGCACACTGTATATCAAGACCCATGCCCAGTTGACACAGCAACCGCACACTGTATATCAAGACCCATGCCCAGTTGACACAGCAACCGCACACTGTATATCAAGACCCATGCCCAGTTGACACAGCAACCGCACACTGTATATCAAGACCCATGCCCAGTTGACACAGCAACCGCACAAGACTGTATATCAAGACCCATGCCCAGTTGACACAGCAACCGCACACTGTATATCAATCAAACACAGCAACCGCACACTGTATATCAAGACCCATGCCCAGTTGACACAGCAACCGCACACTGTATATCAAGACCCATGCCCAGTTGACACAGCAACCGCACACTGTATATCAAGACCCATGCCCAGTTGACACAGCAACCGCACACTGTATATCAAGACCCATGCCCAGTTGACACAGCAACCGCACACTGTATATCAAGACCCATGCCCAGTTGACACAGCAACCGCACACTGTATATCAAGACCCATGCCCAGTTGATATCAAGACCCATGCCCAGCAACCACACACTGTACACATGCCCAACCGCACACTGCATTGTATATCCAAACAGAGAAAAGCTGCTCTTATGATGCCAGATACCCTCAGATACCCTTTCCTCTGATGCATTGGGATTCAGAGATACCCTCTGATGCATTGGGATTCAGATACCTCAGCATTGATTCAGATACCCTCAGCATTGGGATTCAGATACCCTCTGATGCATTGGGATTCCCTCAGATGCCCTCAGATGCCCTCAGATGCCCTCAGATGCCCTCAGATGCCCTCATGCCCTCAGATGCATTGGGATGCCCTCAGCCCTCAGATACCCTCAGATGCCCTCAGATGCCCTCAGATGCCCTCAGATGCCCTCAGATGCCCTCAGATGCCCTCAGATGCCCTCAGATGCATTGGGATACCCTCAGATGCATTGGGATTCAGATACCCTCAGATACCCAGATGCCCTCTGCCCTCAGATGCCCTCATGCATTGGGATTCAGATACCCTCAGATGCCCTCAGATGCCCTCAGATGCCCTCAGATGCCCTCAGATGCCCTCAGATGCCCCCTCTGATGCAGATGCCCTGGGATTCAGATACCCTCAGATACCCTCAGTCAGATAACTGCCTCCAACAAGTCAGCATTCCGTAGTTAACACCACAATGACTTGTTAATGTTAAGTCAAGTAGCCAATTCCCACATTTAACAGGTCGTTGAATGCAAGATGACCCTCAAAACACAATACCATTAGTGTAGGTCATTTTATCACAGCAGCTCTTACGAACGACTACACACTAGAATAGCCTATATCATCACGAAATTGAAACATCTCTAACAATGTCACGTTGCCATAACTGAAGCGTAAATAGAATGACCACAAGAACATTTTCCCAGTCGCTATTAGAACCAGGCAACCACAAATTCAAATAATAAAGACACCCCATAACCTTCCTCAACTGCTACAGACAGACCACCAGTGGCAAATTAGGCTTATGCGGTCATCATCAAGACAAAACAGGTTTTACTTGAACTCTTCCTTCCAGAGCAGGGCAATACTGACCCTTGGATCTCCCTCCACAGGTAGTCATTATCCCTTAGAGGAGAAGACATGGTGGACACCTCGAAGCCCGTCTGTTGCTTACGACTGGCGGTGAAGGGTAGCCCCTTTCGCCTACATGTGTAAGGCTGGCACGGGTCACCCAACACACTGTGTTTCAGTGTTCCCACCCTCAGTGATGCCCTCCACTCCTTTCCTCAATGTCTTGCTCCCCAAAGCAGTCACACATCCATGGCAGATCTGACACCATATCACTGGAAGAGCTGTGGAGTTCCGGCTCAGTCTGCAGTCCAGAGTTTGCTGAGCTGAAGGAGCAGGCAGCCCTCGCCCTACTGGCCCTAACTAGCAGCATGTGAGAGGAATTAGGAGCCACAATGTTCGCCTCCCCCCTCCTTCACTGCTTCTGGCACAGACAAGCTTCATTCCGCCAAATCATATTAGCTGAGGGAACTATTGCCCTACTAGCCAGGAAATGTTAGAGAGCAAAACACATAGGCCGTAGTTGGCAGTCAGCCTGCATTGTACAAGTGATTTTTAGTCATCAACTTCAGAGCAGACATAGCAGGCAGATTAATCCAGCAACTAAAAACTGGGCTCGCAGCCAAAAGGGGAAATCACAAACGACCCAAAGCGTAGGATCTAGCAACTAGAGTGACCTGCAACTGAATCAGTTGCATGAGGCACCTCATAATGTACCTGCAAATTCCGTGCAGTACTGCGTCTCTGGGTAAGAGGTGGAGGACAAAGACTATCTCACAAGGCTCTGACTGAGGATGCGCGAGGAGTCAGACGAGGTCAAGTCACCCTTCCCATCGATATTTATTTTGCAAGGCATAGATGCGGTAAAGAGGGTCAATCGAACTCGACCAAAACAACGGAATTGACATAAAAACGCATGGGGGGAAAAGATCGAGACTCCTCATTGGCCCCCAATAAAATTAACCTACAGTTAGGCCATTGTTTATATGTGTATTTCACACTAATTTGAGGTGAAAAACAGAGAATAATGCTTGCTTAAGTAACAACATTATGGGCCTCTTACAATACTTCAATCATTACCGATTTGACGAATATCTACTTTGTTTGATCAGATTTGTTGAATGTGCGCCAATCTGGTAAATGTCTGCGTTCCATTCACTTCTTTACAGCATCTATGCACCCGACTTGCTCAAGTAAATAGAAGGTTTTTGAGCAACAAAAAAATACCAGCGCGCAACCACGAGGAAAACAGAAGTTGGCTTAGATGGTTGACACCATGTCATCTGTATTTTGTCTCCAATGTTTATTGAAAACATAAATATATTTGGACAATGACCAGTTGTTGTCGCTCTAATGCACATATGTCAGAGTCAAGGCCCGCGGGCCACATCCGGCCCGCGAGAAGGTTTTTTACGGCCCCTGGGATGATCTTGATTTATTATTAGAACCGGCCCGCAGACCGCAGCAAGCCAGCAGCCCGCAGATCTTTTACACGCACCAATACTACATTTCCCACAATGCAACGGTGACGCACCGAGCAGTAGGCTGCTTCATTTCAATATTTATTGGCACAGCAGTTGTCAGCATCACAGTAAAATTAACTTTCAGATACCCATCAAAAATGGCAAAACGGAAGGTGGACACTGAGAACCGGGGGGTTTCAAACAAGGTGGGAGTCGGAGTATTTGTTCACGGAGGTAGGTGGAAAACCTGTGTGTCTTCTGTGTGGAGAAAGTGTGGCGGTACTGAAAGAGTATAATCTGAGACGACATTATGAAACGAAACACGCGGACAACAACAAGAATATGGACATGGAACAAAGGCTACAAAAGGCAGAGGAATTAAAACGAGGCCTCAAATCTCGACAGGCTCTGTTCAAAAAAGCCAAATCACAAGGCCAGGCTGCTGTCAAGGCCAGTTTTATTTTGGCAGAAGAGATCGCTAAATCAGCCCGGCCATTTACGGAGGGGGATTTCATCAAAAACTGCATGATTAAAGTTTGTGACGAAGTTTGCCCAGAAAAAGGCAACTCTTTTTAAATGTGAGTCTGAGCAGAAACACCATTGCCGAGAGAGTAGACCAGTTGTCCATCAATCTAAAAGAGCAGCTTGTGAAAAAGGGAAAAGATTTCATTGCATATTCCTTGGCTGTGGATGAGAGCACCGACATTTCTGACATTGCCCAGTTGTCAATTTTCATCCGCGGAGTAGACTCCAGCCTAAGCGTGACAGAGGAGTTTTTGGCTTTACGTCCTATGCATGGCACAACTACGGGGCATGATTTGTATGAAGAGGTGTCAAGATGTGTAAATGAGATGGAGCTGCCTTTGGGAAAAACTCGTGGGTTTGACAACCGACGGAGCACCTGCGATGTGTGGACACAGGAGCGGACTGGTGGCGAAGATACGGGAAAAGATGCAAGAGGAAAACGCGACAGGTGAGCTGACAGCTTATCATTGTATCATACACCAGGAAGCGTTGTTGGTAAAGCCTTGAAAATGGAGCATGTAATGAGCATCATCACGCGCACAGTTAACTTTATCAGAGCCAAAGGTTTGAATCACCGCCAGTTCAAGGCATTTCTGACGGAGTTAGAAACGGAGCATGGTGATTTGCCTTATCACACAGAGGTGCGATGGCTAAGCCAGGGAAAGGTGCTTCAAAGATGTTTCGAGCTTCGTGAGGAGATTTGTCTGTTCTTGGACAGCAAAGGGAAAGACACAACACAACTCCGAGACGAAATGTTTCTGTGTGAAATGGCTTTTCTGTGTGACATTACGAGTCATCTGAATGCAATGAACTTGCAGCTGCAGGGTCGGGATCGTGTCATCTCTGATATGTACAGTACAGTGAAGGCATTTAAAACCAAACTGACTCTGTGGGAGACGCAGATGCGGAAAGAAAATTTGAGCCACTTTCCCAGCTGCCAGACCATGAAAGAGAAGCTCTCTACCAGTGCGTTCCCGAGCGCATTGGCTGATAAAATAGGTATGCTTGCCGCTGACTTTCGACACCGATTTGCTGACTTTGAAGCACAAAAAGCAGGTTGGAACTGCTCGGTAACCCATTTGCTGTTGACGTGGAAAGCTCACCACCAAACCTCCAAATGGAGTTGATTGACCTCCAATGCAATGATGCACTGAGGGCAAAATATGCGGCAGTGGGTGCTGCGGAGTTCGCCCGTTTCCTCCCCGACACAATGCCCCAGCTGCGCATCCAGGCTGCTCAAACGTTGTCTATGTTTGGCAGCACATACCTGTGTGAACAACTGTTTTCTTTGATGAACTTGAACAAAACATCACACAGAAGTCGACTTACTGCTGAACACCTCCACTCAATTCTGAGGATTTCCTCAGCTCAGAGCCTTACCCCGAACATTGATGAACTTGTGGAAAAGATGGGACACCACCAAGTATCACCCTCAACCTCAAACAAGTGAACATTACTGTGCAATCACATATTTAGAGTTTTTACTCAGTTCAAGTTTAAAAGTTAAAGTTTAATATTTGTTTTCACTGCATGTTACTTCTCCTTAAACAAAGTGTTGTTTTTGATTAATAGATTTTTGCACTTTATTTTATTGTATTTCAATCCAATTATATTTTAAAAATATTTCAGTTGAGTGGATGATAGAAAATTGCTATTATTGTTTTTTTCTTTGAAGTAAATTTAGCCCACTTTTGCTAAAATAGAAATATAGGCTACTGATGGTGCCTTGAATACCGGTTTCTTTCATTTAATGTTCATGTTATGGGGATTTTTATATAAAGGAAATTTGTCTTTTGTGTCTGTTGAAAATTAAAGATTACTGACAGAGCCATAAGAAAATATTGCTTTATTTATCTGATCATATTGGAATATATTTGTTAGGTTTTCAGTAGGTTCAATTAGGTTCACTAGACTATATGCGTCATTTAAAAAAAATTCAATGAACATTCGAACAGTCCGGCCCTCGGCTTGTAGCTAAATTTTTTATTTGGCCCTCCGTCCATTTGACTTTGACACCCCTGCTCTAATGCATCATTGTAGTTGTTGGTTAGTTAGCTAGATAATTTTTGGCCATATTAACATTGACAGGAAATCAGTCAACAAACCTCAAGACATCGTATCAATAACAATGAAACAAGCTGAAACGATTCCCCCACATGGCAATTTCTTGTCATTCTTGCTAGCAATCTGTCCAGAAAAAGAAAGGAAACTTACTCACCCTCCAGTAGGTGACAGAAAATCTCCATCCTCGTCGTCAGGGGCAAACATTATGAATGGATTTGCTATTGAGTAGCAGTTACGTTTTTCTCAAATAGTATGACGTGTCTTGGGGTGAGAACTATAATACTTATTGAGAAATAACGCTATGACTGCCACCGCTCACTGAACGTGGATCTCTTCCTGTTCAGATCAGCTGACATACCACCTGATCCATGGTGCAGTAAAATTTTCTGCTCCGGGGCAAATTGAGGCACTCTTTAAATTCCATTTCCATTTGACACACAGCGGTAGCTTTTCCTTTAGGTCTGACTGCAGGTCCAGAGTCAGTTTATCCAAAATGGCTTTATTGGGGCATGTGCAGAGATGAAGCGGCGAAGCGGTAATTGACCCCATTATAACGGTAATTGAAAAACGGTAATTGCCCCACTGGGCTGATCTAGAATTATTATATACCGGAAGCTCTGGGTTATCCTACCAAAAGCACCTGAATCAATCAGAAAATGACTCTCGATAAACCCAATGGGACAATTACCGTTGCAGTATACAATGATAACCACTAGAGTGAACCGTTACTCCAATTTAAACATCTCAGTATTTGCAGGTGACCCCCCCAAAAGAACAAAACTGACATGATAGACCACTAATTACGGGGGACACTGTAATTAGGATACTTGTTCCATTGAGCTACATTTGCATGTGCCAACAGGCTATTTTATTTGAGAACTATTACCAAAGGATGGGGATCAAATGCATTCTGTCCCTATAATAGCATTAGCAGGGTATATCAATGTGGTCCGTGTTTAATCAGGTGCCCTTATCTGACTTTTGGCGATGATTGAAATAAAAGACAGATGTGGGGGGTGGATGGATCAGCACCTCTCCAGTGGGGCCATTCAGATAGTGACTTTCATTAGGCCTACATTGACAAATGGTTTTCCTAAAAAATGATCTGTCATCAGGTTGAAAATAGATCTAATTTATATTACATAAACATGACCACATGTCTTGCTATTAAGGAAAATTAATGTTAATACCCATGTCGTACTTCCTTGCCAACTTTATTACAAGCGATAATCTCAATATTACTGGCCTATTCCTTGGTAAAGGGGTTAGTGAAATATAATTTTTGGTCTGTCATAACAGTACCGTAAATCCATGTGATTAATCATTTGGAATAATGTGATGCTTGGTTATTTGTTTTTGCATAACAAATTCATCCTACACAACATGAATGGTGTTATGGGTTTGATTGGTGTTGTTGCTCTTTTGAAATATAGGGTTAAGGCAACATAATTAATATCATGGAATTGAGTAAGTATAAGTGCATGTCTTACTTTGATAGTAAGCAATGAATTCATATTCACGGCCAAAAGTAAAGTAGCTAGGCTACATATCAGTAAATACATTTAAGATTTGAGCCTGAGAAATTAATATTGTCTTTGCATAGCCATTTGTTAGAATGGTATGCCACTTGACTATTGATTTTTATACTGGATAAAAATGGATGCACCTGTTGTGCACACTGATATGCGAAATAAGAACATTACTCGTTCCTGTACATTTCTGAAGAGGTTTTGTGAACTCAGAAATCTATTTCAGCACACGTACCAAGAAAGTAGTCATTTGAGAGACACGATCTAAAGGTAAGATGTTGCATTTGTCACGCTTAAGTTTTGTGCTAACCAAGTTGAACATGTTTATTCACGTGCCTATTTCCTCTGTCGCATCACCACTCCAAAAGATCATGAAAAAAAAACACACAAACAGTCATATTAAATATATACATCAATCTCATTTACTCTCTTACATTATTTACATGGGATCATTTTACAACAATAATCCTTTAGGCTTTTGATCATTTTAAGTATCTTCGCGTATTAAAAATATAAAGTTCCATATTTTTACTCAACAATATGAGTCCAATTTGTTCTGTACTAGGCAGCAGCCTGTGATTTCCTGTTCCGTTTTGCGCGACGGGTGGGGGGAAAACTGATGAACTCAAAGTGTTTGATTCTATCCATGTTGGGGAAAGGTAGTGGGCCCTTGTGTAGCCTCTTGATGAAATGGACCTCTCTCTGGTTCTCCCTCGTCTTTGAGGCTTTGATGGGTCTACCTTTCCTAGTGAAAGCCACATACCAGCCCTCATACTTGGCATTCTGGAAGGCAGTGTAATTGTTCTCCAGAACAATCTCTGTGAAGATACAATCCCTGCTTCTTCCATTAAGCTGTTGAGAGGATGAGAGAGATGAAAGACATCAAGTCAGAGTGCCACTACTAGAAGGCATATAGATCAAAACAATAACATCTGGATAGGTCAATTAAAGTATGTCCCTCTGAACTACCTTACTATCTATTGATTCTCAAGCTCCAAACAAAATGGAATACTTCAATGTTCTCCTGAAACACCGGAACCGACTAGTTTACAGTTATGTTTACATGAGTTTTATCACCAGCAGACGAATGCAAACAATGTGTACAAGACAAGCGCACATCCATTGTATCTACATTTTCAGACTGTTTCATAACAACTACAATGACGTTACCATATCAGTACAGCCGCCTCCATTTCAAAACAATAAACTATGAACAGTGAATGTTAAATACATATCTAAACCACAATAACTAGATTGTTGGATTTGTCCAAAGGACCGTTACCACCAGAAAAATACAGCCTTCATCTGTACTTATTTATTCACTAGATGAAACCAGAACCTAGTCTTTCAACCCCCCAAAAAGATGGAGCGATGAAACCCTTTACTTCTCATGGCAAGCAGACAACACTGAATACACATTTCCATTCCCATGCAAGAAGTGGAGGGTTGACTTCTGCGGTCCTTCTGTAGCTCAGTTGGTAGAGCATGGCGCTTGTAACGCCAGGGTAGTGGGTTCGATTCCCGGGACCACCCATACGTAGAATGTATGCACACATGACTGTAAGTCACTTTGGATAAAAGCGTCTGCTAAATGGCATATTATTTATTATTATTATTACTTCTGACCAACCACCAAAGGGAACGAGGAGAGTTTATCCCATGCCTTGCAACTGTAGATCTGCTACAGTTGGAAATACATGTTGGTTGTCTCCCCATCACCGACCCTATGCAGGCTAATGAATAGCATTACAAACAAGTGTCATTATAACACACTATAATGACACTTGTTTGTAATGCTATTCATTAGCCTGCATTAGGGTCGGTGATCGGTGGGGTCGGCCAAATATGTCTGCCATATGACAGGGAGAAACACTGGTTAGTAAATACATCCCTTTTATTGCATTTTCACTATTTCAAACTATGTTTCTATTTGTTGAAAGAAAACTTCACTTAAAGAATTTACAATCACAGTTACATAACAATGACCATATAACTATGAAACAAGCAAGCTAGAATGTGTTCAACTTTGAAAGTGATGTGGATTTGACATGATACCTTTCCAACTAGTTTCCCCTTCCCGTTCATACAGAGGTAACGTCCACTCTCCGCACCTTTGATCCGAACCCGACTGCCAAAGGTGTCAGTTTCTACAAAGAGACGTGCTACCACACACATATCCATATGAAAATACAACAATGGTGTGATAAATCCAGCATGTCAATTAACTATATTTTGTACACTCCTTATATCATATTACAATTCTTATATGGAAGTGGAATGAAAATACAAAACCGTAGGAAGCTAGCAATAAGCTAACCTAATTGGCCTAAAAACCACTGGCATATACTGAAGAGAGATGATCTTAACAGCCTATGATGTGAGATATTACGGGTTTCGGGTTGAGACATTAACAAGCCATTGCTATGATTAATTAAGTGTTGTTATGCATGTTTGAAGACAAACGTAATCAGGGTGGAATACACAAATACCAATTGCATTTGTCCTATTGGTCCATTGATTTACTCCCTCTGGTTAATTAGGGCTAACAACAGGAATGTGTATTGGACCTGGACAAAAGACTTGGCCCGATTCGCCAGACGAGATTTAGATATACCGTAGGTAGGCTAAATTACCATACAGACCTATACAGAGGTTGGAGGCAGAATTAGGTGGGAAAGTAGGCTTAGCCTAGGCTACAGAGCTCTTCATAGACAGACAGAACATTGCAAATGCAGTCCTCGTCAAAAACTATTAATAAGCCTTGCATGCATGCGTCCGACTGGTTGAAAACAGTGTCATGGCCCTCATGAGAAGAGAACAATTTACCGTAATTGTTGCCGTCCTCAGCAGTGGCAGTGACCCTCTTGCCCTGTATCTGAACGTGCTTCCCGCTGGTCCGGCTGTATAGTTGGTAAACCCTGACCTGTCGCCGGCTAAACTGGTCCGTCACTGCGCCCTGCTCCCTCACATACTGGTTAAAATTAGGAGACGGGTGATTCTCCCCCTTTTTATGCAAAGGGAAAAAAGAATCACTTGTAGGATTTTCTTCTAACCTCTAATTGAACTGTTTTCTAAAACAAGAGACCGCTGCCTGACTCCAGAGCTTGACTGAATAACATAATACAACAAAATACAAAATCTGGGTTTGTACATTATTTGGTAAAATCATGATATCAACTCTTGTAGGACAACATATTGTGTTGCATTAGGCCTATAATTCATGTGTTCAGAGGCAAGCGGCCCACCTTAAAATAACAAGCAAATCAAGACATTTGTATATTTATCATCAAATGCTTATTAATAATCATTTGTCTAAACTATCTGCACGGGACTTTGAAAGAGGGTTTACCTGAGCATGGCACCACAGCACGAAGAAATGAAAAGATCTGCGAAATGAAATCACAATGAATAAAACATCACCAACAATCAAATGTTTTTCGATAAGGATGTTTCAAAGGGTAAATATTCTTACATGTAAATACAGCGCTGATTCATTCCATACATTCTCTTGTTATGTAATCCAATTCCACACGTATTTCTTCACGGAGAGCAAGAGACCAACCGGTCCAAAGTTATCCAACAGAGTCCCCCGGTTTCGGATATCCGCTTGACCTGTCCACTCTGTGTCCCTTGTTAGTTTGTGAGTTTGATTCCATTCACACACCAACTTTCAGATGTGAAACACCTTCTTCGACGTGTTCAGGAGAAACCCATCATGGTACGCATATGAGGAAAATGGTAGGCCTATCTATACTACAATTACAGCAGGTGTGTTGATGTGTGAAAGTCTCCCTTAGAGTATCCAAAAGGTATGCAACCAAAAGAGTCGCCGAGATCCATCATACAAGTCCAGTGGGAACACTATTATGTCCTAACTATTGCCATTTGGATGTTTATTTCGAGAGAAAATATTGTTCCCCATACGTAGCTCAATGTAGCCTCAAGTAATTCCAGGTTTAAAAAGCCCTCTTACTCATAGCGCGTCTTGGCCTCTTGCTGCGCAGTGGTTAAATGTTGAAAGGCTGGTCCCTCCCATAAACTGGTTGTCGGAGGTTTTGGATTGTGGGTGGGCAGGGCACTGTGGCCTGTTTAAAAAAAAAAAAAAAAGGGGGCAAAATGTTTTAATATAGCACCCGGGTAGGCCTACAGATGATAATGTAATTCGCTTTGGGTATTAAGCACAATATTACGCAATCACGGCAAATTATTAACCAGCATGCCTTATGCATATCAGCATGTACTTTATCTGTTTTATTTTATGGAAATACACAACATAAAAAATACATCCTGTTTTTCATCTCTTGCGCTCGATTGCTCTCTCTCTCTCTCTCGCACTCTTTCTCTCTCGCACCTCTCTTTCACCACGGATGTAAGTGCGAGTTATCTACTACGTTATAATGCACTTAGATTCTAATTAATCGCTGTATTTAAAAGTGAGTATCTTAATCTCACTAGAAGGGGTGTGGCAATGAGGTTTAAAATCCATTGCTTTCTCCATTCTCGGCTAAAGATAAATCATGTTTGCAATAGTGTAGTAGCCTAATCAACATCATTAACTGATGACTGACTGATGTTACCAGGATGCTTATTTCCCGCTTGTTAAACTGGCATTAATTGAATGATGGTCTATTTTTGTCCAGGTTTACACCAGTGTCAAAATCGTTTTGAGATTATGTACATGTCTCTGAGAGATTATGATAGTTGCATAATTATTGTTTCACTGTTTTTCACACTGTGCATTCATATACTGTATTTTTCACATAGCTCATTATAATAGTGTACATTGCATTTTTGTTATACTGTTTATACAGTGGGCGGCAGGGTAGCCTAGTGGTTAGAGCGTTGGACTAGTAACCGAACGGTTGCAAGTTCAAATCCCGAGCTGACAAGGTACAAATATTTTGTTCTGCCCCTGAACAGGCAGTTAACCCACTGTTCCTAGGCTGTCATTGAAAATAAGAATTTGTTCTTAAGTTCTTAACTGACTTGCCTAGTTAAAAAAATAAAAATACACACCATAGCTCTCTATAATATACAGTGCATTCTGAAAGTATTCAGACCCCTCGACTTTTCCCACACTTTTTTACATTACAGCCTTATTCTAAAATTACAGTTTTTCCTAATCATGAAGTTTCACATTTCCATAAGTAT
>NC_060177.1:56549301-56554512 GCF_021184085.1 Oncorhynchus gorbuscha | reverse complement strand
ACTGTCTCCATCCTGATTACCAGTCGTCTCCAGTCTTCCTGAACGCTGGGTCTGCTCTGATTGTATTGATTCTCTGCTGTTGTATTGACGAATGACGGATGAGAGGCTGAGAAATGAGCTGTAGCTCTCCTTGTATGAGCTAATTGGTATGTAACTCCCTTGTCATGGCTTCTCAAGGAAAGTCTGTGTGCGAAAGTGCGTGTGTGTGTGTGTGTGTGTGTGTGTGTGTGTGTGTGTGTGTGTGTGTGTGTGTGTGTGTGTGTGTGTGTGTGTGTGTGTGTGTGTGTGTGTGTGTGTGTGTGTGTGTGTGTGTGTGTGTGTGTGTGTGTGTGTTGTGTTGGTGGTTGGACCACTGTCATTGCTGTGTGTTCAACAGTTGCAGCCCTGAATTCATTCAGGTGACCGATGGTCTCATTGGCTTCACTGTGCTGCCAAGCCACAACAATGCTGGATAGACTAAATCCTGATTGACTCAGTATTTGACACTCAGCTTTAGATAGCTGCATTGCTACACTGTATCAGCCAATGCTAGATTGGAAAGTCTATTTTGGAGCTGGGAGCAATTTTCTGTCAAACTGCTTGACGCCATTCTAACTGGGAGTGGCATAAACCCTGTTAGATACCTGCTCTTTAACTACAGTTACAAACAGATGTCCAACATCTATTTAGTTACCAAATAACCATATTACCATAACATTACCAGCAAGTTACAGGAAAGGTGCTTTTCGGTATCTGATTCCAAGTGTGCATTTCGAATGGTCATATGTATGATTTTCCTAGCGTGTCCCTCCATGAATAGTAATGCTAAATCGCTGAGAGCCTGCGACACATTTTGTTCAAACTGGAATTAAAGAGTGGGTGGCAGAAAATCACTGGAGACCTAAATAACATTCCACCAGCGTTTCCCTCTCCCTCCCTGTCTCTCCCCCTCTCTCTTGCTCTATCGCTCTCTGCCACCTCCTCATATTGGCACTTGTTCAGCAGCAGATCCTCCTCTACCTCAGTTCTATTTATAGAACTTCATTTGTCTGTGTCGTGTGGCATGTTTGCTTTGTTTGTTGGGTTTGCGACTTTGCACTGTGTTTGCAGTGTGTGTGTCGATGTGTGTGTGTGTCTGTGTTTGCAGTGTGAGTGGTGGCTCTGATAGCACTGAGAGGGGATGGTATTGCCAGGATTGTGTTATAAAGGGCACTGATAACAGTCCAATCACACAGCTGCCAGGGACATCCCAGCTGACAACAAACGTTCCCACAACTTTAGAGAACGTTCCCTTAAACCTCTTTGGGCTGCAATCCCGTTAACGGGATGATATGACAACAGCCAGTGAAAGTGGCCATATTCAAAAGAACAGAAATCTCATAATTAAAATTCCTCAAATATACATGTATTTTATACCGTTTTAAAGGTAGTCTTGTTGTTAATTCCACCACAGTGTCCAATTTCAAATAGGCTTTACGGCGAAAGCACCACAAACAATTATGTTAGGTCACCACCAAACCACAATAAAAACAGCCATTTTCCAAGCCAAAGAGAGGAGTCACAAAAAGCACAAATAGAGATAAAATGAATCACTAACCCTTGATGATCTCATAGGACTTCATGTTACACAATACATGTATGTTTTGTTAGATATACCTGTCCTTAATGCAACCGCTGTGTCAGATTTTTAAAAAACTTTACGGAAAAAGCAAACCATGCAATAATCTGAGACGGCACTCAGAACAATCAAGTCAAATTAGCCGCCATGTTGTAGTCAACATAAACCATAAATTACATGCTAAATATTCCCTTACCTTTGATGATCTTCATCAGAATGCACTCCCAGGAATCCCAGGTCCACAATAAATGCTTGATTTGTTCGATAATGTCCGTTATTTATGTCCAATTAGCTAATTTTGTTAGCACGTTTCATACACCTATCCAAACACTGGAGCTGGTCGAACATTTTTTCAGACAAAATCTTCAAAAAGTTATATTACAGGTCGAAGAAACATTTCAAACTAAGTACATAATCAATCATTAGGATGTTTTTATCATATCATCATCATAAATCTTCAATAAAGTTCCAACCGGATAATTCCTTTGTGTCTTGAGGAGGAAGATATGTGGCAGGAAGATATCATGGGGTATGCGCGTGACCTGGAACTGACTCATTCCCCTCTCATTCAGTCCCACCACACAGTAGAAGCCTCATTCAAATTTCTATAGACGGTTGATATCTAGTGGAAGCCCTCGGAAATTAATCTTCATTCATATCTCAAGGGGATTTCAATAGGGAATGGGTTGACTATATACCTACCTCAGATTTCTCACTTCCAGTTTGGATTTGTTCTCAGGTTTTAGCCTGCCATATGAGTTCTGTTATACTCACAGACATCATTCAAACAGTTTTAGAAACGTCAGAGTGTTTTCTAACAAAACACAATAATAATATGCATATATTAGCAACCGAGACTGAGGAATAGGCCGTTTACTCTGGGAACCTCTGGGCACCTTTCATCCAAGCTACTCAATAGTGCCCTTGCATCCATAAGAAGTTAAGTCTCATTAGGTCATTAGCTAACGTTTTCATAGAATTGTTCCTGTGAAGTGCAAGGAATGTTTCCAAGAGACTATTCCCTTAATGTAAAATAGAACACGTTAAATGAGAATGTGTATCTGAGTTATTGGCGTTCAAGCAGGCAGAATGGCCAGTATGACATAGCTCTATGACAAAGTCACTTTCACTGCACTGGAAGTTAATAGGAATATGACTTTTAGGTCACAAAAACGTTTGTAATACATATCAGATTTCAGTACTGGCCAATGTCATAACTCTTCTCTCGAAAGAGCCATTCTTTTTTAGATATTCCTACCTTGAGAAATGTGTAATTTAACGGAGGGTCTAGCACATTTTTCCTATTTGTCATCCTCTTTATTCCAGGGTGCTTTGCATGGTGCCGTTGCCAATCACGTTAGCCAATCACGTTCGCCGTCGTCCAAACACGTTCATGTTTTCATGCTGCGATTGCAATGCTAATCATAATGCAATCCCTTCTCAAAGTCAGTGTATATGTAGAGAAACGTGCCTATTTTTCTCAAAGGTACGTAATGTCACGATTCCAAAGCTACACGATACTACAGATAGCAAGTTCGTTATCTCACATCTCAGAAAAAATTTGTAATGTTGTACTTCTTGTTGACGAAATCCATGCTAATGTTGGGTTTTTGAGCTAGCGCCCAATACACTCCCATTCACTCCTTCAAGGAGAGCCCTGCTTGTCCAAGAATCGCCCAGAATGCACTGCACGGCCCATTAACGTAGCATGGGCAATGTTTCCCGTCTCTTCAAAAGTATATATGCTGTTGCGAACGTAAGACTCCACTCTGTGAGGCACATCGATCTGCAGGTTGAACATAGTGAGATTGTAGACTCCTAAATTGATAGTGCAGTTTGTTTAAATTATTTTACATCTAACTAGCTACGATGCATGCTGATATTGTCTTTGGTATTATTGTGTGTAGCTACATTTGCTAGCCTGCCAGCTTTTAACTTACAGTGTTTTCATTCAGCTTACATATTTGACCTACATGATCTCAGTAATTATTATTCAACTTGTCTTCACCTGGGATTTGAACTCACAACTTCTTAGTTCAAGATACTAATCTTCCTGCTACGCCACCATCTCAGCGTCAGGTATTAGTTCATCTGACTATCGTCATTGATGTGACTGACTTATTTCAGCAATTTAAGGCCTTCTGTATAGTTGTCTAATGTTGGTGTGGCATATTAACTTGTTGTTATGATTCACCTGAATCACTATGATCAATCAAGTGTTTTCTTGAGTGTACTTTTAACAGAGCTGAGATTTACTTCAAAATGCATTCACTCTAGTGCTTACACCTATCAAGGTGTTTCAGGTCTACACAAGTGCCTAGGGAGGAGGGTTTACAGTTTCTTTTGGACAGGGCCTAACTATAGTGGCCCAATAAGCACATGCCCTAAAGATATATCTTATTGGGACAGTGATTAGGGTGTATGTCATTGGTACTGGTGGCCTGGGTTTGAGACCTGCTAGGGGAGTCACCCTACTCTCACTATCACGTTTCAGGTAAGACCCAAATGCAGACTGTGTTGAAGTAACAATGTTTATTACAGCTACAGGAGCATGCAAATGAGAGGTGAAGGCAGGCAGGAGTTAATCCAGAGTAGTGGCAAAGGCACAGGACGGCAGGCAGGCTCAGGGTCAGGACAGGCAAAGGTCAAAACCAGGAGAGTGAGATAAAGAGAGAATGGGGAAAATCAGGAGCTGAAAAAAATGCTAGTTGACTTGACAGGCAAGACAAACTGGCAACAGTCAAACAGAGAACACAGGTATAAGTATCATGGGGATAATGGGGAAGATGGGCGACACCCGGAGGAGGGTGAGGACAAGCACAAGTAGCGGTGAAACCGATCAGGGCGTGACACTCACATTCTTATCAATATATGTTGGGCGACACCTGGAGGAGGCTGAAGACAAGCACATGGACAGGTGAAACAGATCAGGGCATGACAGTACACCCCCCTCTAGGGACACCACCTGCCGTCCTACCTTGGCGCATACCTGGTTGAGCAGGGTGTCGGCGTTGGAATTCAGAGATGAGGCCTGGGTCCAGGATGTCCCTAGCGGAGACCCAGCACCTTTCCTCCAGGCCATAACCCTCCCAGTCAACCAGGTACTGGAATCCCCTGCCCTGAGGTCGAACCTTCAGACTGGTTGGCCGTCGATGAGATGGGGGAGAGGGGTGGGCCTGGAAAAAGGAGACAAAGAGCTGTGAGACATGGGTTTACATCTAGACACATGACAAGTAGGAAGTATATTGAGGGTACGGGGCAATAGAGGACGAACAGCAGAGGGGCTAATGATTTTGGTGCAGGGGGAAAAGATCTTGGCTTCCAGGGGTGTAGTCATGGGGCTATAGCGGCGTGCCAGCGCACCCGGCTTAACATCCTTGGGTACCGGTCTGTGTTGCGGAAGCGAAGTGGCCCGGGCCTTACTGAACCCCTCCCCGGAGGTCCTGCTACTCTGCAAGAATGGCTGAGAGGTTCGAGGCAATTTCCAAGCCCCCAGGAAGACGTCCCGGGGCAGGCAGAGCTGATTTCAGGCAATGAGCATGGCAGAATGGGCTCCAGCCCATGATGGCACCAGTAGACCAGACAATCAAGGGATTGTGTCACTGGAGCCAAGA
>NC_060177.1:56547888-56549201 GCF_021184085.1 Oncorhynchus gorbuscha | reverse complement strand
ACATCGGCGAAGACTGGGGAGTTTTTCAGAATGGAGCTAAGCAGAGGCGAAATCCTAGAGAAAAACTTGCTTCAGTCTGCTTTACACTAGACACTGGGAGAGTAATTCACCTTTCAGCAGGACAATAACCTACAACACAAGGCCAAATCTATATTGGAGTTGCTTACCAAGAAGACAGTCAATGGCCAAGTTACAGTTTGACTTAATCTATGACAATACTTAAAAATTGCCGTCTAGTCATAATCCCCAACACCTTGACAGAGCTTGAAGAATTGTGAAAAGAATAATGGGCAGATATTGCACAATCCAGATGTGCAAAGGTCTTAGAGATTTAGTCAATGAGGCTCTCAGCTGTAATCACTGCCAAAGGTCTTAGAGACGTAGTCAATGAGGCTCTCAGCTGTAATCACTGCCAAAGGTCTTAGAGACGTAGTCAATGAGGCTCTCAGCTGTAATCACTGCCAAAGGTCTTAGAGACGTAGTCAAGGAGACTCTCAGCTGTAATCACTGCCAAAGGTCTTAGAGACGTAGTCAAGGAGACTCTCAGCTGTAATCACTGCCAAAGGTCTTAGAGATGTAGTCAAGGAGACTCTCAGCTGTAATCACTGCCAAAGGTCTTAGAGATGTAGTCAATGAGGCTCTCAGCTGTAATCACTGCCAAAGGTCTTAGAGACGTAGTCAAGGAGACTCTCAGCTGTAATCACTGCCAAAGGTCTTAGAGACGTAGTCAAGGAGACTCTCAGCTGTAATCACTGCCAAAGGTCTTAGAGACGTAGTCAATGAGGCTCTCAGCTGTAATCACTGCCAAAGGTCTTAGAGACGTAGTCAATGAGACTCTCAGCTGTAATCACTGCCAAAGGTCTTAGAGACGTAGTCAATGAGACTCTCAGCTGTAATCACTGCCAAAGGTCTTAGAGATGTAGTCAAGGAGACTCTCAGCTGTAATCACTGCCAAAGGTCTTAGAGACGTAGTCAATGAGGCTCTCAGCTGTAATCACTGCCAAAGGTCTTAGAGACGTAGTCAAGGAGGCTCTCAGCTGTAATCACTGCCAAAGGTCTTAGAGACGTAGTCAATGAGGCTCTCAGCTGTAATCACTGCCAAAGGTCTTAGAGACGTAGTCAAGGAGACTCTCAGCTGTAATCACTGCCAAAGGTCTTAGAGACGTAGTCAATGAGACTCTCAGCTGTAATCACTGCCAAAGGTCTTAGAGACGTAGTCAATGAGACTCTCAGCTGTAATCACTGCCAAAGGTCTTAGAGATGTAGTCAAGGAGGCTCTCAGCTGTAATCACTGCCAAAGGTCTTAGAGACGT
>NC_060177.1:56544278-56546778 GCF_021184085.1 Oncorhynchus gorbuscha | reverse complement strand
ATGAAATGCCTCTGACCACGAGAAAAATAGCTCCCTAGAAACCACCATTATGAAGCATCAGATCTCATGAACATGCATTGCTTACGCTGGGCTTAGCTATGACTAGTCTTTTCTTTTAGTTGACGCAACAGTTGTTCATTCTGATCCCGAAGTGAGAGGTAGCTACAGCCCACCTAACATTTAAGACCAACTTTGTTATGCCCAACTGGTGCAAACGGTCCCTGAGATGTTCACAATGGCCTTTCCATTTTTACCACTCACTTAAACTCACGACACGGACACACGGTGGAGGTACATATACAAGGTATATTACTCACATCTTGATTGACTGTAATGTTGCCCCAGTCACCTGGATAAATAAGGACAAATACATGGACAAAAATAGTCCAACAAACACAACTGTTGGTAGTTGTTGAACAAAACACCCTGGTAGTTGTTATCAGCTCAATATGTAGAACTGTAGTAGGTGGGTTGACAGTGGATGTGTGACAACAGAAGTAAAAGCCATATCACTTGTCAACTCCTCATGCCTACTCATGCCTACACCACTCTCTTCAAAAAAGAAATGCTATCCATAACCTTATGGTTCTTTGGCTGTCCCCTCTGAAGAACCCTTTTTATTTCTGCCCTGTGGCAGTCATGATATGTCAGCCGGTGATTGTCAAGCAAATAACTGCCAGTATCACAGTGAATGACTGTGAAAATGCCATAAACTCATTTGGCATCTCTGGCTTCCACTTTACATAGCCTACAAGCCATTGATGCTAGACCTTTGGAATCTTACCTTACTACATTTTTTAGAAGTCTAATAAATCCATGTAATATAGCCTACACCTTCACAACAAATCCATTATTTATTTTAGACAGATCCAAAGAAACATGAAATGAATAAAATGTAGTATATTTCAGAAGAACAGAATAGCATACTCAAATCAGGCTTTATTTGCCACAGCCGAATACAACAAGTGTAGACTTCACTGTGAAATGCTTATTTACAAGCCCTTATCCAACAGCGCAGTTCAAATAGAAGAAAATATTTACCAAGTAGGATCAAATAAAAAGTAATAATAGAAGTAGCACAATAAGAATAAGAATAACGGGGCTATATATACTACAGGGGCACCGGTACCAGAGTCAGTGTGCAAGGGTACAGGCTAGTTGAGGTAATCTGTACACATGTAGGTGGGGTGAAGTGACTATGCATAGGTAACAAGCAAACAGCGATTAGCAGCAGTGTACGGGGGGTCAATGTAAATTGTCCGGTGGCGATTTTATGAATTGTTCAGCAGTCTAATGGCTTGGGGGCAGAAGCTGTTGAGGAACCTTTTGGTCCTAAACTTGGCACTCCAGTACTGCTTTCCGTGCGGTAGCAGAGACAACAGTCTATAACTTGGTGACTGGAGTCTCTGACAATTTTATGGGTTTTCCTCTGACACCGGCTATTATAGGTCATGGATGACAGGAAGCTTGGTCCCAGTGATGTACTGGAGCGTTCCTACTACCCTCTGTAGCGCCTTACTGCTGAGCAGTTGCCATACCAGGTGGTGATGCAACCGGTCAGGATGCTCTCGATGGTGCAGCTCTAGAACCTTTTGAGGATCTGGGGGCCCATGCCAAATCTTTTCAGTCTCCTGAGGGGAAAGGTTTTTGTCATGCCCTCTTCATGACTGTCTAGGTATGTTTGGACCATGATAGTTCGTTGGTGATGTGGACACCAAGAACTTGAAACTCTCGACCTGCTCCAGCCCTGTCGACTTTAATGGGGGTCTGTTCAGCCCGCCTTTTCCTGTAGTTCACGATCAGCTCCTTTGTCTTGCTCACATTGAGGGAGAGGTTGTTGTCCTGGCACCACACTGCCAGTTCTCTGACCTCCTCTCTATAGGCCGTCTCATCGTTGTCATGGATCAGGCCTACCACTGTTGTGTCGTCAGCAAACTTAACGATGGTGTAGGAGTCGTGTTTGGCCACGCAGTCGTGAGTGAACAGGGAATACAGGAGGGGACTAAAAACAAACCCCTGAGGGCCCCAGTGTTAAGGATCAGCAGGGCAGACGTGTTGTTGCCACACTTACCACCTGGGGGGGCGGCCCGTCAGGAAGTTCAGGATCCAGGTACAGAGGGAGGTGTTTAGTGCCAGAGTCCTTAACTTAGTGATGAGCTTCCTGGGCACTATGTTGTTGAACACTGTAGTCAATGAACAGCATTCTCACATAGGTGTCCCTTTTGTCCAGGTGAGAAAGGGTGGTGTGGAGTGTGATTGAGATTGCGTCATCTGTGGATCTGTTGGGGGCGGTATGCGGGTGGAGTGGGTCTAGGGTGTCCAGGAAGATGCTGTTGATGTGAGCATGACCAGCCTTTCAAAGCATTTCATGTCTAATGGCGTGAGTGCCACGGGGTGTGTCATTTAGGCAGGTTACTTTTGCTTCCTTCGGCACAGGGACTATGGTAGTCTGCTTGAAAACATGTAGGTATTACAGACTCTGTCAGGGAGAGGTTGAAAA
>NC_060177.1:56460950-56544178 GCF_021184085.1 Oncorhynchus gorbuscha | reverse complement strand
AAGTTGCTAGCTAGCATTAAAAACTTACCTAATAAAATAAACACATGGTTGATGATATTACTAGGTTAACTAGCATGTACTGCGTTGCATATAACCAATGCTTACTTACTTTCATAATGAATTCATAATCACATCATACTGAAGTAACCAAGACTGGTTACCAATCAGACGGGTTTCTCAGCCCTAGCTACAGTATTACAACTGTATGTAGACTAGATCTGTATGATAATAATAGTTTCCTGTTTAACTTGACTCCCCCCAGGAAGCCTATTATATGGAGGACCCAATTCTAGTCAATGTGTCATTATGAATGGGTAAGTTGGGCTCGTGACACTTGGTGGCGGAATACTCTTGTCTCCTAAATGCTGCTGCTGTGTTTGGATATTCCATCTTTCCTCTGACCTCATTTTGTTTACATTTGCTTTGATTTGCCGTCATGATGCAGGAAATAAAATGGATTCACTTTTATTCACCCCCCCAAAAAACTGTGCATAAACAAAGCCACAAAACAAACTATCCAGCTTAAACATCTCACATGCGAAGACACAGGGAAGCTGTGCGTGTTAGTATAGGACCCCACCAAAGACCGAGAGCTGTCGACAAGAGAAACAGACAGAGGGAGAGGGGATGTCATAGAGGACGGGGGCAGAGAAGAGAGGAGAGTGTTGAGACTAGAGGTTTCATGGGGATCAATTCATTGAGATGGATAAATGGAAGGCCATAGGGGTGGCTTAGAAGAACCAGTGAACAGAAAAAAACCATTGCCTATGGGGCGGACGGGGAGAGGAGACACCATAGCCTACACATTTTCAATCATCATAATGAACAAGAAAAGCTGTCCCCACCTTGCTTTCCAACCTAGGCGTATAAGCCATGGAGCGAGCTGAAGGTAAAAAGACAGTCAACAACTCTTGGTAGGAAACAACAACGTCAGACAGCTACTCCTCCACCATCAACTCCAAAAGCCGCCCTGGTCCCTTTACTTACCGTGTCCTGGAGGAGTGCCAGGCGGCGCCCACCGCGGCGTACAGGTTCTTTTCCGAAGGTTTCCCGAGCTGGCCCCGTAGCCAGAGGTAGTCGTGAGGGAGAAGACGTTGCAGTTGATGCGTGAGCCCAGGCCGATGTAGAAGCTGCTCATCTGGCTCAGGTCCACGGGGGCGCTGCCCGTGCGAGAAGAGGAGCGTGAAGCGGGCACACAGGCGCAGCAGCGACAAACATGCAGGCGATGCGGTTTCCACGCGAAGTGCGAGTCATGAAGCACTCGATGGGCGTCCTTTCTCACGTGCCGAGTACTGCCAGTCTCTGCTCGCTCAGACAGGTGCAGGGTCCAGCGACTGCCGCTCTCGTCACACAAGAGGGTGTAGGTGGGCTCCGGGGCAGGAAAGGCCAGCTTGGAGGGTGATCTTGCTGGGGCATGGGGGGCAGCAGAATAGGCAGCACAGCTCACTTAGGGACAAGTGGTTCATCCTCAAACCCTGCTGGGGCAAGGGAGGGGGGAATTACCATTTACTGCTCATCATTCACTATTACTAATAAAGGTTTCATTGACATGGCACATTAAATAGCCACACTTGCATGATCTCCCCAAGATGGAGGACAAATGAGAGGGTTTAAGGTGCACGCGTGTTTACATGTGGTTAGGCTAATTGTACACCTCATGTCTCTTATCCAGCCCAGTGCACAAGCACACCCCAGTTATTGATGGCCATTTTGAAAGTATGCTCAGACACACAGCTGTGACTAACAGCTGAGTCTCACCACTGATGTATTACTCAATCCACAAACAGACCAACAACCCACCATGAGTCACACATGTTATAGCATATAACCAGATTTCACCTCTGCTTAAACTCTCTAACTGATAAACAGAAACCCTGTATCTAAAACATGTTAAGGTTAAACATGTATTTTGGTTCGGCGAACCCTGAGAAGAGTCGAGCCCGAAGGTTTAGGCTACTAGGCTGGTGTGCAAGGATTCTCAAAGTTCAATAACAAGTCAGGGTGGATAAGTGGGAAATGCACATGAACTCCTCTAGGCTTGCATTCAACAAAGCTGCTTTTACATACATGCAGAAGAGAATCAATAGTGTATGGCCTTGGCCCTGGGATCATTCGACAGCTATAGTACTGATGAGGATTTCATCAGTCTGCCTCAAAGTTTCTTGCTACGGCGAGTACATGAGTAGCTTTTCAGATGCCTCCTCGGTCCCAGGCTTGCTTTTCAGAAATAGCATTTAGTTGGGTTTATAAGAGCCTGTTGGTCAGCGCCTTTGTGATTATCCATCTGCACTGCCTGTTATTTCAATGATGTCCTATCAAAATGTCCCTCTGGGAGAAGTGGCTAGTTGTTTAATGTATTCTTGGAACCACACATGCTTTAAGAAAATATATTGGTGTCATTTGTAATTCCCTCTCACTGACACTTGGAAATGTATGTTTCTCAATCTCCAGTCCTGACTGGTCCATTTAATGTATGCCATTCCCTTCCACTATCTCGTTGCCTAATCACTCTACATCTACCTCAATTACCTTGTTCCACTGCACATCGACTGTACTGGTGCCTTGTGTATACAGCCAAGTTGTCATTACTGTGCATTTATTCCTTGTGTTTTTATTTTATATTATTTACTTTGCATTGCTCGGAATGGGCAATAAGTAAGCATTTCACTGCTAATCTAAACCTGCTGTTAAAGCACGTGACAAATACAATTTTATGGCGTGTATGTTTTAATATCCAGGTTATAGGTCAGAAATGGGTGGGGGCAGTCTAGTTCACACATAGGCTTCCATAATCTATTTTCGTTAAAAATGGGGCTGGGGGACAGGAATCATGCTCAGATGTTAAGATATGTAGTTATGACGATTCTGAAACCACTTCTCTATAGTAAGGTGAGCACTGTCCAACATGAAAATAACCACTTGTCTTGGATGACAAGCTTGGCGGTGACCCCTCCGATAACAGCAATTCAGATTCTAGGGAACCACAAACAATAACATCGTCGACGAGGGTTTGTTTTAGAGACTAACGTTACAGTACACAAAAGGCCGAACTACAACTTTAGCTAGCCTAACGTTACTCTATACATTTAACTAGTTAGCGATTCACGTTTAACAGTGGCACTTTTTTCCCCTCTTCTGAATCCCTGTCATGTTTTCCAGAATCGCGTCGCATCGATTAGCGAAAACAAATCGTAGGTCTCATTTAAGTGAACAGTCACGCAATGCTCAGCAAAAAAAAAACGTAGCTAGCAGCTAATTTACATTAGTTAGCAAGCTAACAAAATACCGGCAATAATGTTAAGCTTTGAAAAACTGGCAAACGGCGAAGAGGATCACACATAACTTACCTGATTATTGGTAACGTCACGGATTGTAGTTAATGTTTTAACAAGCCAGCTGATGAAATACAGCTAACTGGAAACAAATACAGGTAGCTAGTTAACCAGGCAGGTTGACTTGAATGCCCATTCGTTCACCCTCGTCCACTCTCTTATGGGTAGCGTTAAATAGCTATTTATCTTCTTGACACTTGTACGACCAACCAAATCAAGCTCCGCCTGCTTACCACTCAAGCTTGTCAACAAGTAGTCCGGATAATGACTAAATTGCATCCACAAGACTTGCGTAAACAAATATGCTATTTTAATGTTGACTGTCACCAGCTTCAGCCCTTGTAGCTAGCCCACTGTCGCTAGATGTCTTCAGTTCAAGCCAAGGAAACCGGCTGGGGAACATATTGAAACCGCAGTGTCGAGGTGATGATTGGATTGGTTTATAAGAAAGCCAATTACAAACAACAATGTGCTAACAGAGACCAATCAGATTGCTCAAGGCGGTGTTTTGCAGCGTTGAAAACGACTGACCCACTGGGCGTATTCGATTATGCTGAGCCGCGGGCACCGGACATAGTCTGTCACGTCATCAGACGAAAACGCAGAGGAAGGCGCGCCCTTCTCAAATCAAACAGTCATCTGCACGGCTCGATCATTTTGTCAACAAGGCAGCATGGTGGATGGTCCAGAAACACACAACATATTATTATTTTTTCGATAAAATAAATGTTAGACTTTTCTAACTACTTTTAATTGGAAATGCAAATAAAGCGTTTTCATCAAAAGCAATCCATTTTGAATAGGAAACCACATAATCCTTGTAAATTACTACTACGTGCTTAATTACGTCACTTTAGTTTTGAGACGACTTTGCTGTGGCTTTGAAGCGGGCACCTGGCTCACAACCGGGAGGCGGCCGTTCCAAATCGAATGCAATCAACCTTCAACCGATAGAAAAAAAAAAGCCTAAACGGGCGCCCGGTGTGATTAATCGAACCTCATCACTGGGAACTAAATGCCGCCTTCAAAACAACAGGAAACTCGGTAATATCCGACTTTAGTAGCCTAAAACAACAGGGAACTCTGAAAAGACTAGCTCCGCCTGGGAAAGTCGTTTTGAACGGTCAACTCAGAATCCAAAGTCGGTAACTTCGCCATCTTTCTTTTGCTCTGACTTTTCGACCTGAAGATCACTGACGTCATGATTTGACCTAGTTTTTGTCTGCGTTCTCAGTTGTCTTGAAAGCACCATTAGAGCTTACATTTTGAATGGCATACTTATTTACATTTTATGCGGACTGGGGATGAGGAAAATGCGTTATCTGAAAGGGAAAGTGTCAATAACATATTCGCATGTGGATATTTGTAATAAACTACATAACCAAAAGTGTGTGGACACCTGCTCGTGGAACATCTCATTTCAAAATCATGGGCATTAATATGGAATTGGTCCCCCCTTTGCTGCCATAACAGCATCCACTCTTCTGGGAAGGCATTCCAGTAGATGTTGGAACAACGCTGCAGGGCCTTGCTTCCATTCTTCCACACCGATCTCGACAAATAATTTATGTGTGGACCTCGCTTTGTGCACGGGGGCATTGTCATGCTGAAACAGGAAAGGCTCTGCCACAAGATGGAAGCACATAATCGTCTGGACTTTAATATAATTGTATGCTGTAACATTAAGATTTCCCTTCACTGGAACTAAGGGGCCTGGACCGAACCAAGAAAAACAGCCCCAGACTTCCTGTTTCCATTACAGCTGTCGTGATTTTTTGTATATGGTGTGCTTAATCAAATAAAAACTGTGGATGAAACGTGGTTAGTGACACTTCTCTGAGAGGCTTTTATTTCAAAACTTTAAAAATCCGTGACCCGGAAGGACTTTTTTTGTGTGTTGCTGACGAGTCGCTGGTCCATGTGTTGTGGAGCTGACATCAAGCTAACGTTAGAAACCTATGTTTAGATAAAAATGAGTTCTCAAAGGGCAACGCATCGCGGTCGCGAGGACAAAAGCACCAAAACACGACTGCTTACAAGAACGACAAATATGGAGCAAGTGTTCAAGTAAAGGTAGGGTCTTATGACTGGCTGGCTAACGTACATTTGGAGCCACTCTGACAAGTCAGCTACAGTATGTTCACCATTTGTATGGATACTGCTGGGCTAATTGTAGCTCTACTGTTTTAATTTTCTCTGTGTGTATATCGGATGTTGTTATTGCAGATAGCAAACTCGAAGGTCCACGACGGGTTATGTCAACGCTGCAAGGAAGTTATTGAGTGGAAAGTCAAATACAACAAATACAAATCCCTTTCCCAACCTCGAACATGGTGAGTACAAGCACGAGTACACTCGTGGACACCTAACATTTCTTTCCATTCAAAATCCTATTTTCCTTCAACCTATTCCAACTTTAACCTGTATGGGGGGAAAGTATATGGTTTTTTTCAAACATCTTATGTTATTGTGGATGTATACTTGCCTTCCCATCAGTACTTACCCGTTTGTGATGATGTTAAATTGTGTTTCTTTCTTTTGGTTTTGAGAAGAAACACACCAGTACGTACACCAGACATACATCCCAGCTCAAAGTTATACAAGTACCAAAAAAATGGCAAACAAATTAGACAGCAAGGATCTTGATCCAGGATTGGATTCTCTGCTATTACCAAACGTAACTTGGTTTTGCATTTAGCACAACTTCAACAGTATAAGCTATCTAGCTGACAAACATTTAGTTGTGAATTCCATATTGTAACTAGATCCCCTGGCTGCACAAGTCTCGTCGTTGTGTGCTTGTAAACAAACACCACGTGACTGAGGACTACCGGTAAGCATCATAATTTAAACATTCTCAAAGTTGAAATGAAGAACGATCTTTATCTCCTAACATCTTGCACAAGTTGACTTTAGATATTTACTTTAAAAAGTAGCTACAAATATACAGGTCTATAAAACATTACAAGAAATAGTTTAAACGGTATTGAAAAACCATCCCGTGGCTATTTCCAAATACACCGGTATATGGTAGACAGTCCAAGCCTGTTACCGGTCGTCCCCGCCTCGCTAGCACCGCTAAGGCGACACCGTATGCTAGGTAGATTTCTTGTATGTTGGCCCCACCTGCTGTGTAACAGTCATCCTTAAGACTAGCTGGCTAAGCTAACAAACAGCCCTTGCCGTCGTTAACAGAACTGCGGAAAAGCAATGCCGATATTCTGGGGTGTAGGACACCGCCTACCGGTGTACGGTTCTTCTTTTGGGTTTATGGCGGCTGGCATCCAACGTTATTGTGCATTGTTGTCACCTACTGTACTGGTGGAGTGTCCCCGCCTCCTGTCTGTCCTAATTTAAGAATCGACCAATATAGGTATAAAGGGGTTCCTGCAATGATGGCCGCAATTGCACCCTTCACGATATCTCGGGGTCTGACTGTTTTTGTTCTCAGCTGTTAGCAGGCAACATTTAAAAAACTTTTAAACTAGCGATTCAAAACGGATGATTAACTTATTTTTGTTCGAGTCATTACTGAATTAATGTAACAAATAAAACTTGAGACCTAGTAAACAATTAATTTCGACCCAGCGTTTATTTAAAACTCATTTTTTTCCTGAAATGTGTTCCGTAGACTTGGCAATTTAATTTAAGTTTTACAGTGTATATAATTTTGGTACTTACAAATTTAAATGGCTTTTCCACATCCATTGAATTGGCACTGGCTTCATCCATATGCACACATCGTGCCATTGTTGATAAGTTGACTTACTTAATGTTGGGATATTGATTTTTGTCAATGCACTCCCATTACTCAAAACCCTGAAAGGAGGAGTGCTAAGATGTTGTTGGCACATTGGCTTTAAATGCTCTTACTGGCCAGAGACGTCAACTATCCGGTGTATATACATCATTGCGGTTGAAACCTTGCAAGGAGACTTTTGAAAATGCACAACCAACATGTAAAAACTAATATATATGTATATAAAAAATTGCAACATACGTATTAATAATTGACACAAGTAGGAGCGCTACATCATTCGTGAGGGACATGTTTTTCTCTATACTTGTTTTAAATGTGGAAGACCGAGGAAGCTTGTTGGATATTCCGTGTTTTTGTGTGTTTTAGTGTGAAATGTTCTCAGAAGACGGTGAAGGATGCATATCACGTCATTTGTAAAACCTGTGCCCTGAAGCTGGAGCTTTGTGCCAAGTGTGGGAAGAAAGAGGACATCGTAATTCCGTGAGTGTTCCTACTTCCTACGCTATGCTGTGTGTGAGTCTAAAGCCCACACACAATGGGCTAAGCTGGCAGAGATGTTGCTTGGGAACTGTGTTGTCTGTTTCGGGGTGGTGTTCAGAATGCAGCTTGTCAATCAAAGTCCAGAAAACATTCCTATAAGATAATCACAGCGTTTCAAAGACTGCTATCTACTGGAGGGAAACAAATATTGAGTGGCTGCGGATCCAACTTTTCTGGACCTTCCCGAGCACTTAAGGTCCCGACGCTTCAGTGCATTTGCGGGATTCTATACTTTACGCACAGTCTCTGCTCTTAGCTACTCTTATAAAACAAGTTACTCTGGCATATGGTGCTCATTTAATAAAGTTAGATCAAAGTGCAAGATAACAACATAATGATAGTATTCTAAATAGCAGAACTGAATATAATAGTATTCTACTGTAAGACGAAAACACCACCTAGTTTTGGGGATTTAAGGAATATTGTGCAAATGGTTGCATTTTTGTCTCATGTGGCCAAACCTCAACGGTGCGCTACTAGGCAAAATTCACTCACTGTACATCATTCAAAATAAGACTGTATAAATTCCTCAAGAAAATCTAAATTCACATCCCAGTGAAACTTACTGAGATCAAATGGTTTGTATGCAGATGCTGTATAGACGTTTCACCGGTAAAACTTGAGAGAATTGTCATTCATGATTGACAGTGAGAAATATGAAGTGAGGGAGACAACACTTTTTTTTTTACATAACGTAGAGGTAAATAACTGCATGCGCAGAATGTGATCCGCACATGTGCAGAAGCTTCGGGACCTTTCGCGCTCCGGAAGAATGGTACAGAAAAGTCATATCCGCAGCCAAAAACAAATCATCCAAATGTACCTTGTTCATTGTAGACTGGGGTTGGGCAACGTCACCCTGTGTCTTATTGTGATTATTTACCCATAAAGCATTGTGATTTACAGTGCTTTCGGAAAGTATTCAGACCCCTTCCCTTTTTACACATTTTGTTACATTACAGCCTTATTCTAAAATGTAATAAATAAAAAATCCCTCAATTTACACCCAATACCCCATAATGACAGCAAATTTATAAAATATAAAACATGAATACCTTATTTACATAAGTATTCAGATCTTTTGCTTTGAGACTCAATTGAGCTCAGGTGCATCCTGTTTTCATTGATCATCATTGATATTTCTACAACTTGGAGTCCACCTGTGGTAAATTCAATTGATAGGACATGATTTGGAAAGGCAAAGTGAGCAATCGGGGGGGGGAATGTCCTTGGTCAGGGAGGTGACCAAGAACCTGACAGTCACACTGACCGAGCTCCAGTGTTCCTCTGTGGAGATCGAGAACCTAACACGACGACAACCAGCTCTGCAGCACTAACAATCAGGACATTATGGTAGGGTGGCCAGACGGAAGCCACTCTTCAGTAAAAGGCACATGACAGCCCGCTTGGAGTTTGGCAAAAGGCAACTAAAGACTCTGACCATGAGAAACAAGATTTCTGGTCTGATAAAACCAAGATTGAAATCTTTGGTCTGAATGCCAAGCGCCACGTCTGAAGAAGACCTGGCACCATCGCTACGGTAAAGCATGGTGGTGGCAGCATCATGCTGTGATCTTTTTCAGCAGCAGAGATTGGGAGACTAGTCAGGATCGAGGGAAAGATGAACAGAGCAAAGTACAGAGAGATCCTTGATGAAAACCTGCTCCAAAGCGCTCAGGGCCTGAGACTGGGCGAACGTTCACCTTCCAACAGGACATCGACCCTAAGCACACAGCCAAGACAACACAGCAGTGGTTTCCGGACAAGTCTCTGAATGTCCTTGAGTTGCCCAGCCATAGCCAGGACTTGAACCCGATCAAAAATCTCTTTAGAAACCTTAAAATATCTGTGCAGCGATGCTGCCCGTCCAACCTGACAGTGCTTGAGAGGATCTGCAGAGAAAAATTCGAAAAACTCCCCAAATACAGGTGTGCCAAGCTTGTAGTGTCATACTCAAGAAGACTCGAGGCTGTAATCGCTGCCAAAGGTGCTTCAACAATGTATTGAGTAAAGGGTCTGAATACTTATGTAAATGTGAGATTTCTGGGGTTAAAAATAAATACAAATTTGCCATTTCAAAACCTGTCATTATGGGTTATTGTGTCCATTTTATTATCCTTTAAACTACTACTAGTTTGATGGTTGTAGCCATCAATTGTCCCATTAACAATCACCCATATTAGCAAACTTATTTCATTTCAAATTTCTCTAGTTTAGGCTACTTATCGTATTGAACGATATCCGAAAAATGACTGTGATAAGTGGTCGGTATCGATCATTTCCGGTTTATCGTCCCAGCGCTACCACACACCTCTCCAAAGTGTGCACAGTGAACGTCTTGTCGCACGAGGTGCTCAAGTTCAGAATAGCCGTCCGTCAAAACCCATACAGACCTGTGAAGTGCCGAGCCAGAGCTCTGACTTCATGTATAGCATGTTACTGTACAGGCACGGCGTTCAAATTTAGGCACTTATTGTCAAAATCTGCCATTTTCAACCTCAATACAGGTATGTAATGGATTTTAAACAATGTTCTTTATATTACACCCCAAATACTGTTAATTGACCCCGGGGTCAGTTGTAACATTACTCTCCATGTGTTTGATACAAAATCATGCATTCTCTGATTGCTTTAAAATACATTTTGTAGCAGATACTTGTAAATACCGGTGTATTTACAAGTTTGTATCTCATTTTGAACTCTCGCTATTAAAAAGCTTGGAGTAACTATCAAAAAGGTAAAAAGTGTTACAACTATCCAGTCCTCCCTACTTCGATTTCAATCGGCTTAAGTCTCTGAAGAACCTACAAAAACCTAGGTCGACATTCCAGAAGTGTGTTGTTGGGCACTAGTAGTTTCAGGCTGTAAAAATCAAAGGGTTCCATTTGTCATTTTCTTTGGTTTTTAATTCAAATTCCTCCCAAAGGGTTAACACACAGAAGCAGGGAGAGGAAGAGGAGGAATACACCAATCAAAAGATGACCGGACGTACTCGGAGGAAGGAGGACTTCAATAAGCTTGATGATGACTTTGGTGACTTGGGCAGTGATGATGATGATGACTTTGCCAGTGACTCGGGTCCTGAGAAGGCAGGAAGCGGCAAGGCCCTTGTCCCTAATGTGGCACATGTTACTTTCAAAGACTAAAGACTGCTAAACCAGGATGATCCTAAATGTACCTCCTGTCCATTTTATTAATATACTTATCCTCTGATTATACATACTTTTGCTAAGAAGACTCATCACTAGATTTATTCACTCTAAAATACAATAGCCTACTTGTGTTGGTACGTTAAATGGACAAACCCCACTTTCAATAAACTGTTTTGTAGTAAATCCTATGAGAGCGCAATTTTTGTCATGCTTTGATGGGTTTAAAGAAGCATTATCTTGTTTTGTTTGTGAAGGAATAATCACAAGCACTACTGGATTGAAGTCATTATTGTGCCCCAGCAGCTGTTTTTGAACTTTTCCAGATACAGAAATACACACGTATGTACACATACGCCAAAAGATACATTTTGAGAAAATAGTGATTACTTTGATTTATTCTGACAATGTATTTTGACTAATATGCATTATTTCAGCTGAATGCTTTCCTCTGTAGGCCATAGTGGAACATCTTCTCTGTTTTCTCCTTTTTAGAGCTACAAGTGGACCATAGTCTTTATGGTGAGTCGCACTAACTCGTTACCACACTATTAACATAATTAATTGATGATCTCAGTGGGTTTTATTTAGTGCCTTTGGTAATGACCACATGCCAGTTTTGTTCTGCTTATTCAAACACATGATCTAAAGTCCAATGACCTTAGTGCTCCTCCTGACTTAAAGGAATAGTTTACCCAAATAACAAAACAAAATGTGTTTCCTTACTTTGAAGGCGTAGTCTGTCCTCATGCATAGATTGCTTAAAGATACTACAATGATGAGTCTGTAGATGCTGCCTCAAATGTCCAGAGTGCACACTTTGCTACTTTCGAAAAATGTCTTAATTATTTAGATGCAGATATCAAAAGTATGCCAAACATATAGGGCTCCCGAGTGGAGCAGCGGTCTAAGGCTCTGAATCTCAGTGCTAGAGGCATCACTACAGACCCTGGTTCGATTCCAGGCTGTGTCAAACCCGGCCGTGATTGGGAGTCCCATAAGGTGGCGCACAATTGGCCCAGCATCGTCTGGGTTAGGCCGTCATTGTAAATAAGAATTTGCTCTTAACTGACTTGCCAAGTTAAATTGAATAAAAAATCTACCTTTTTTCTATTAATTGAATTTCAAGAAGATCCTAAACATAATAAACTTTGGGCCAAACTCGCATGGAATGCCCCGAGATTAAGACGAGTGTATCAATCATATTTCCTTTCTGCGTGAGGTGATCTCGTCTTTCTATCAACTGGAACGTCTGTAGTTTGGGGCTGAAGCTGCGCCTGTTTGAAATTGTCTGGATTACGACATAGAAGTTGCTTAATACAATTGTCTTCTGGTTTATTTCATTTGAAGATGTTAGCTAATTTACTTAGCCTATTGGGACATTATATAAAGCACTATTAATCATTCGTATCCTAACAATCTCTTGATAGTTTTAACCATATTTTGAAGCAATACATTAGGCCTATTTTAAAAATATATTTTTTTTACAAACGAGTAAAACAACGTTAGAGTTTAGGTTATGATATGGTTAGTCATATGAACTTGTGATATCCTTCTGAAACTAAGTGTCTACCATTGTGGTGTTTTTGAAATTGAGGAGTAGGCCTTTAATAAAAATGTTTTACCATTTTCAACGGGGTATTCAGTATTTTTTTGACCCAAACCATTTGGTTCCCTTACTTATAAGCCATTGGAAAAGCTCCTTGGTGTTTGGTATATTAACTCCTAGTATTGCACAACAGCTGGAATCCATCATGCAAGTTATTTGTTAAGCAAACTACACTGAACAAAAATGTAAACGCAACATGGTCCCATGTTTCATAAATTGAAATAAAAGATCCCAGAGAAGTTTAATACGCACAAAGTTTTTTCTCAAATTTTTTGCACAAATCTAGTTCTATTCCTATTGGTGATCATTTTCTCCTTTGCTGAGAAAATCTATCCACCTGACAGATGTGGTATATCAAGAAGCTGATTTAAACAGCACGATCGTTACACAGGTGCACCTTGTGCTGGGGACAATAAACGGTCACTCTTTAATATGCAGTTTTGTCATGCTACACAATGCCACAGATGTCTCAAGTTTTGAGGAGCATGCAATTGGCATGCTGACTGGAGGAATGTCCACCAGAGAGCTGTTGCCAGAGAATGTTAATTTCTCTACCATAAGCCGCCTCCAATGTCATTTTAGAGAATTTGGCAGTACTTCCAACCGGCCTCACAAATGCAGACCACGTGTAACCACACCAGGCCAGGACCTCCCGTCCGGCTTCATCCCCTGCAGGATCGTCTGAGACCAGACACCCAGATAGTTGATGAAACTTTGTTTGCACAACCAAAGAATGTCTGTACAAACTGTCAGAAACCATCTCAGGGAAGCTCATCTGGTCTCGATCTGACTGCATTTCGGCATCGTAACCAACTTCAGGGGCAAATGCTCAACTTCGAAGACCACTGGCACGCTGGAGAAGTGTGTTCTTCACAGGTGAATCCCGGATTCAACTGTACCGGGCAGATGGCAGACCGCATGTATGGTGTCATGTGGGCGAGCAATTTACTAATGTCAACATTGTGAACAGAGTGCCCCATGATGGGGTTATGGTATGGGCAGTCATACAAATGCAATTGCATTTTATCAATGGCAATTTGAAAGCACAGAGCTACCGTGATGAGATCCTGAGGCCCAGTGTTGTGCCATTCATCTGCCTTCATCACCTCATATTTCAGCATGATAATGCACAGCCCCATGTCACAAGGATCTGTACACAATTCCTGGAAGCTGAATGTCCCAGTTCTTCCATGGCCTGCATACTCACCAGACATTTCATATGTTTGGGATGCTCTTGAACATGTTTGGTGGGATGCTCTTGATCAACATGTACCACAGTGTGTTCCAGTTCCCGCCAATATCCAGCAACTCCACACAGCCATTGAAGAGTGGGGCAACATTCCACAGGCCACAATCAAGAACTCTATGTGAAGGAGATGTTGCACAGCATGAGGCAAATGGTGGTCATACCAGATACTGAATGGTTTTCTGATCCACACCCCTACCTTTTTTCTAAGGTATCTGTGACCGACCGATGCATATCTGTATTCCCAGTCATGTGAAATCCATAAATGAGGGCATAATTTATTTATTTCAATTTACTGATTTTAGTATCATGTCATGTTATTCAAATCTGTTCATTGACACCCCCCAGGAAGAATATGGCTCTTTTTAAACATTTAATGACAAGCGACCACTTAGATATGGTCATTTTCACGTTTTCATAAATTCTTAGAACGTTTGGGAGTTGTGAAAATTGTATAGCAGTATAGAGTGGGAAAGCGGCCGTGCGTTTGGACAATTAATAGACATTGCAGTAAATAAAACCGAATGAATACATCTGTCTAGGACCGGAGTCTACACAGACCGGTGCGCTATAGCCAGTCAGAGCTACAGTAGGCCTTCGCCACACGGACCTGCCATCATTCACTTTGAACTGAACTGTGTGTTTACAAGCAGTTGCAACAATGTGACTTCAGATCATTTGAACGCTTTTGCCAAAAGCCACAAAATACACCTGAATGGATTTCTGCATGATTTCTATATAAACACCACAGGGGTCCTCTTACATTTGTGGACTTTACAGTCCTATTGATCAAACAACCACGGGAAGCTAGTCTCTCTCCCTCAGTTATGCACATCAACAACAACAAGATCAACAACTAATGCTAGCCAGAGCAAGATGAGCTCAAAACGAAGGAACATTTAGATAAACCCTCTAACTTTTTTAACTAGTTGGCTGTCAAAATTGCACTAATAAATGATGGGGAATTGTAGCCTTCTCATCCTTCTACAGCTTCCCTGCCAATGCATGCTTGTCCCAACCAAGCACCCAAGCTAACTGACTAAAGTTGGCTAGCTACTTCCAGACACAAATGAGAGAACACCTCACTCTGACCATTTTACTCGCCCGTAGCAGAGCTGGATAGGCTGTTTACATGTTATCTAATGAGTTCTTGACTGACTCTTTTTTGCCTACTTTACTGACACTGGTCATATTCAGCGACTGTTGCGCGTTTGTAAATTCATCAGTTCTGCTCTCTGGCACACTCAGACGAGTGCGCTGAAATCGGAGTTGATAGCCAAATTGAATTTACAAATGCAAGAGATATGCTAACTGGATAACAGTCGCTCAAGTTCTTGCTAGCTAACCAAATGACACCTGCATCTAGCTGTGTATAGCCACCGAAAAACTACACGAAGGGAAAAGTCAATCACTTACCCACTCCTCAGTCACTCACCCAATGGCATGACAAGACATCCTCCTAGCAGCTAAGTTAGCTAGCTATCTAGCTAACGTTGGGCTCTGTGTTTTTAGCTTGCTACAGTGGGGCAAAAAAGTATTTAGTCAGCCACCAATTGTGCAAGTTCTCCAACTTACAAAGATGAGAGAGGCCTGTAATTTTCATCATAGGTACACTTTAACTATGACACAAAATTAGAAAAAAAAGTCCAGAAAGTCACATCCTAGGATTTTGGGGGTTGTGCTTACAGCCCAACACTGTGCAGGACGTTTGGCAATTGCCAGAGAACACCAAGATTGGCAAATTCGCCACTGGCGCCATGTGCTCTTCACAGGTGAAAGCAGGTTCACGCCGTGGAGAATGTTCTGCTGCCTGCAACATCCTCCAGCATGACCGGTTTGGCGGTGGGTCAGTCATGGTGTGGGGTGACATTTCTTTGGGGGGCCGCACAGCCCTCCATGTGCTCGCCAGAGGTAGCCTGACTGCCATTAGGTACCGAGATGAGATCCTCAGACCCCCTCCCTCAGACCCCTTGTGAGACCATATGGTGGTGCGGTTGGCCCTGGGTTCCTCCTAATGCAAGACAATGCTTGACCTCATGTCGCTGGAGTGTGTCAGCAGTTCTTGCAAGAGGAAGGCATCGATGCTATGGACTGGCCTGCCCGTTCCCCAGACCTGAATCCAATTGAGCACATCTGGGACATCATGTCTCGCTCCACAGACTGTCCAGGAGTTTGAGGATGCTTTAGTCCAGGTCTGGGAGGAGATCCCTCAGGAGACCATCCGCCACCACATCAGGAGCATGCCCAGGCGTTGTAGGGAGGTCATACAGGCACATGGAGGCCACACACACTACTGAGCCTCATTTTGACTTGTTTTAAGGACATTACATCAAAGTTGGATCAGCCTGTAGTGTGGTTTTCCACTTTAGTTTTGAGTGTGACTCCAAATCCAGACCTCCATGGGTTGATAAATTTGATTTCCATTGATCATTTTTGTGTGATTTTGTTGTCAGCACATTCATCTATGTAAAGAAAAAAGTATTTAATAAGAATATTTCATTCATTCAGGTCTAGGATGTGTTATTTTAGTGTTCCCTTTATCTTTTTGAGCAGTGTATTAATCATGCATTGAACTGCATCCATCTATTCTGTCAACAATGCCTTAGTGTACGTCGTGGAACGTTGAGTCAAAAAGCGACTTTACAAAATATGTTTTGTAGCAAACTGGGAATTTGATAATTATATTATCAGTAAAAAATGTGTCATATCTGCAAAGTAGTTAAAACACTAATTTCCACTTTAAACTAGGTCACTGGTTACTTTTACTTAGTTCGATTGTGAAATGCTTTAATGGTTGTGTTTTTGTGTTCTTGTGAATATGTCTCTGTTTATGGGCTGCTTATCCTTTAACATCAGGCTGTGTGTGACTGCTGTCTTTCCGTCAGCCCTATGCAGTGGTGTTGTGGTGCCTGCAGGAGGTGTTATTGTCTAATTTTCCAAACCCCTCCTGTGAAGGAAAGGCACTGTGTGAAAAGTCCTGTTTACCTGTAGAATTTTCACTCTCATTCACCCTTTTTTTATTGAAAAAATACAAATGTGTTTAAGTCCACAACAATGCTTAAACCACATCAATCTGATTGGGTGGGCCTGGCTCCCCAGTGGATGGGACTGTGTTCACCCAGGCCTGTGTGTGTATAAGCCCCTAATGCAAACAGCACATGATGACAATTGTGCATCACAAATAGCCAGTGCTGTTTGTAGACATTTGTTTTGTATGGTTTACCTCTCCTGGCATGAAAAAGAAATGCCGCTTTTTGCAATGTCAAAATTATAATAAAAACAAAGTTAATTAGAGTTGCCTCTTAGTTCATTCTCCTTCCCTCACAAAAAAAAACTGGAAAAAGTAGATTCTCAGCCCGGCTCCTCTATTCTAAGAGTTGATTCTGGTTGGGCAGGCCCGGTTTATGGTTTGCGCAACATTGTAACTTATCTTTGAGACCATTTCCTGGCCGTGGCTGTGTGAGAAGCGTGCAAGTATCTCTCTCATAACTACAATGAGATTAACTTTCTATGATCTCTCTATCCTGATAAACATGAGTCTGCAACTCTCATCTCTCCAGCTGTGCACTTCATCATTTATTTCCTTATGGAATATTTCAAATACAGTCTGGAAAGGAAATGGGTCCTGCTGAAAACAAAAGACCAACATATTTGATCAACTTCCAAATGATGTTTTACAAAAGATTGAGAGAGGCTTTTGGCACTAGTGCATTGGCCATCACCAGCAAGCTGCTCATCATTGGGTGAGTCAGTGAAATTTGAAAGCATTTTTATTACTATAATTTCCTCCACATATTGTAGCCTACAATACTTTGTCTCCACAGCGCCTAGGCCATTGATGGATACAAGACAAGGCCGTCATGGTAAATAAGAGTTTGTTCTTAACTGACTTGCCTATTTAAATCAACGTTTTTAAAATTATTGATCTTTTGTGAGGTATATTTAACGATTCTGCCAAAGTCTCCAGTCATGTGAAATGATTTAGAATTGCAATGAAATGCTTTTTCAAAAGGGCAATTTTTTCCTGGACCCTAGGCTACACACTTAAAAAAAAAAAACTGTACTGCTCTATGCCACTACGCAAATGCGATTAAATGCATGCAATACTTTTATTTTTTAATCTGTTCAGAACTCCCCTGGTTTGGTTTGCCTACAGTTTGTTAATTTGATTTAGCATAGCATGGTAGATATCATACGGTGAAATGTATTTCCTAACCTACCGGTTACCAATGTGATTCTTCTGTGAGCTGCTCCACGCCAAAACCAGTTGAGCGCTGCACACTCTTGCTGCCTGCAGATGGTATTCTGTTGAAACTAGGCTGTGTGGCGTGCATGTGAATATATTTCACGAATTTTGCGATCGTGTAGGCTGTTGTGCATGATTTCTCTATTGTATTACACAATTAATAAGTCGTATACCTCCACTACACTAGCGTGATACGCACCAGTAGGGATTAATAAGTGACTATATGTAATACCCACTGAAAAACAAACGAGGGTATACATAGTATACCTGCCTACTCTACATGAGTGCGCTGGTATTACGGTTGCTGTCCTTTCAGAATCACGAACCTGTCCCACACGGAAGGAATGCCGAAAGGTTCACCATTGCGCAAACATGTATATAATAGATATAAAGACTTAGGATATTGTTTCAAGAAAGCAGTGTATATATTTGGCCTGGCGAAGCGGTTTTGTGCGCTGACTGGATGGAAACTGATCATTTAGTATTTTGTTTTACCTGGCTGGTCTCGGGAAGACGGTATGAATTCTCACTGTCCGAGGCTAAATCAAGACGGAGTACAAATGTATCCAAGACCGAGAGACACCGTGGTCTCGAGTACTACAACACTGTTAGTGCACATAAAGATGTAGGCTTATTCAATTAATATCTCTTGAACAAATAAAAAAACGTGAAATTCTGGTGTCCTATTTTGACTGCGAAATATAGCAACTATAGTCTAATTGTCAACCAGAAATTCATGACAATCACTGGATTAGGTAATCATGCATTCCTGCTTGGACGTGTTAAATGAGACAACGTATTTATTGGATAACTCCATAGTCTATTATACGTCTTAGTAAAGCACTATGAATTACTTTAAGATTATTTGTGATTTGGGTCCAACCAAATCATGGGGCTGGTACCAACTGTAAAAGTTAGTGGCACCAGTGACTCCCCCGGAAAATGTTAGTCTGGAGCCCTGGAATAGCAATGAACACTTATGGTAGGTATTGATTCAGCATAATGCATTTGATGGGCACTAATTTGCAATATAACTTCTAAATCCTTAGTTTGGGTTTTCTAAAGTATAAAGCAGGAACAAACAGAGAACAAGAAGTTCACAGTATTGGCAGTGAAGATGATACAGCTATTGCTGCTTCTACACAGGCAGCCAATTCAAATTGGTCAAAAGGCCAATTGGTGGGAAAAAAGCAATAAGAGTAGCTCTGAAAAAGAGATGTGAAAAGATCTGATGTGATTGGTCAAAAATCCAATTAGTGGGGGGAAAAGATCAGAATTAGGCTGCCTGTGTAAACGCAGCACAACAGGGAGGCAAACAAAATAGCTAGAACAGAGACTCGGTCATAGTGGTGAGTTGTATCGCCAGTTGTTTTTCCGCATATTGTATTTGTTTTAAACATGAGCTTGTTAAAAAAAAAAGGACCGTGTCTCACCAGTCACTGCTTGGTACAGAAACTATCGAGATGCTGTACTGTACTTGCAATGTTGTCAGCACTACCGCCTGTGTCCAGAGGCGGAGCCAGAGGGCTGTCCGAGGTGGCACTGGACACCCCTGACATCTGATTGGTCACCCAAAAATGTAATTCGCTATTGGCCATTTGATGCTGATTGACATCTCATTTCACCTCTTGTTGAAAGAAGCATTTATTTTGACATTTGGCGGCACATAATTCAAATCGAGGATGAGTAAAATAGAAAATTAACGTTGGTTGCGATATACAAAAGAAGAAGATAATATTTCCACAGCTCCACGAGCTCTTTTCGAAAGCATCATATTTAAAGTAAGTTTTAAGGTTTAGCATCGGGTTTAGGTTTCCTGAACAACTTTTATAAAAGTGACTCAACGTTAGACCGTTGGCTCTGTTAACAGACAGCTAATCCGATTAGAGATATCGGTTCCCAGTGTATCCTAACGTTATGTTTACACCTGTACTAGTAATACACACATATACAGTGCAGTGTCGTAAATTACAGTATGCTAATGTGGGGGTAACTAGTAGGCTACAGTTGTCAGTGTTCAGCAAGTTAACATTCAGCAAATTTGAAATCCATTAACTGTTAGATTTTCGTACTTGAACTCAAAACGAACAATTATTATTATCAATCTGTTAACGTTACTCAAAAGATGACCACAATTTGCATATAGCCTGTTTGCTATCGTAAAGGTGTAAGAAATTATAGCTTGCTAAATTCCTTAATGCAGAGTAGGGCTAGCCATGTAGTTGAGTTTAAGATACAGTTATGATAATGGAGATTTGTAATTAAGATTGAGGTTGGACTACAATGTGGGTAATAGGATGCTTAAATGTAACCATAGAAGGTCTTATTTTTGCATAGGACCAATTAAACATGAAAAGAAAGGGAGAGATATCAGACTTCGTTTTTACAGAAGCACAAACAGGCAGATCAGGTGCAAACAGGCCCCAGCCCTTGCATCACCCCAGAGCAGCCCCCTCCCTACCTGAGGCTAATCAGAGTCCGTGTGGTCAGACTTCACAAGGACCCAATCAACCGCCAGCAGGTCAGAGCATCTACCAGGCAGTCAGTCACAGGCCCAGTTCAAAATTTAAGTGTAGCTTCAGCTTGTGTGTAATAGGTGATTTTTGTCAGATTTAAGCCTCACTTTAAAATGTTGGTTGTTGATTCATGTGTGTTCTTGTTTTGGTGGCTGTGGCATTTTTATTGTGATTATACACTAATGGTTCTTGTTATTTTAATGTAATAGATGTATCAAGGGATGACACAGAGACCTCTGGCTCTGAGCAAGACAGTGAGCCAGAGCTGCCAGGAGATGTCATCGAGCCCCTCCCATCAAGCACCAGATATGCTGTTCTAAAAGGACCCAATGGTAGGCCAGGCCTATACCTTAAACTACACATTTTGGTTAGCAGCTGTTAGTATCTAATCTTGTGGATCCCTTAATTATACATTTCCATAGAGATATGACACATTATTTAATGTGTTTTTCAGACATTTCAAGATCCAGAGAAGAGGGTCCTGTACAGCCGTGTTTGAAATAATTTCCCAGAACTCGGCATGGTACTAGGAAAAGAGCTTTCAACAGCTCCTGGTATAAAGGACAATTCATGGCTTGAATATTCTGTAAGTCAAGATTCAACTTATTGTTTCACCTGTATGCATTTTTCTCTGCCCAATGCACCTGAATCTGCTTTCACATCACATTCAGGTTTTTGTAACAGGACAAAGGCGCTGTTTAAAGATTCTGGGTTTAAGCTCCATTCACAGGCAGAGCATCATATCAATGCTATGTATGCTTGGAATCAGCATAAAATGGCTATTGACAGCAACTCATCAATGTTAGATGTCATAAATGAGGACCGGAAAAAGAAAGTGGAGGAAAACTGTACTTACATTGAAACAATTTCAGATGTGCTTCTATTAACTGTCACTCAGTATACCGCAGAGAGGTCATCGAGAGTCTGCTGACTCTCACAACAAGGGCCATTTTTTTGACAATCTTAGAAGAAATAGCAAAGCATGACCCTCTCATAGAGAAAAGGATGAATGCATGTGGCAATGCTAAATACACAAGCCACCAAATCCAGAACAAAGTTATTGAGGGCTTAGCTGAGGTGGTACAAAGTGAAATAATAAGAGAAGTAAAAGAGAAGTTTGTAGTGTAATTGCAGATTTTAACAAAACAATAACAAATGTCTTTATTTGTAAGGTACTATTACTACGGGGCCATCCACAAAAGCTTTTAACACTTTCAGTCAGCTGAAAGCTTAGATGCAGCAGGTCTCACAAAAATGATAATTGATTGCCTTGAAAACATGGTCTGGACTACAGAAATAATCTTATGAGCGGAAAGCATTCTGTTGTGTGTGTGCACGGATTAAAAACAGTGTCAGATTTGCATTTTATGTGCACTCTAATGCACATTGTTTGAATTTGGTTCTTGTTGATGCTGTAAAATCAGTACCTGAGGCATTTAACTTTTTTGCTCAGAAGCTTTAGAACTTTGTATCTGGCTCGTACATTCATCTCAAGTGGCTTGCAGTTCAGAAAGAGCTGTATCCACAGCAGCAGTCCAGAGCACTACAGAGACTTACGGATGGACGGTGGGCATGCAGATACATGGCATGTCGTAATCTGAGGGACAGGCTTCTAGCAGTTCTAAGAGTGCTACAGGATATCATACTTTAAAATAGTTATGATAGAAGGCCCCTTGCCTCCATTGATCTTTCTCAGATTTACATTTTATACGGCTTTTGGCTACCTTATGCAAAGTGCTAGTTGATGCTAAATTATTTCTGACAAGATCTCTTGACCTTGCAAGGGCTGTGGATCTAGTAGGTGCCCTTACAGACACATTACAGGACTACAGAAGTGAGGGTTACTTTGGAGAACTATGGAAAGAGATTGCAGAGTGCTGCAAAATAAGTGTACAGTTTTTAAAAGACAGCCTTAAACAAGCTTAAGATTTCATGACTCATTGATGATGAGCACTGCAGGACAGAGAAATAGTGACCAAAGTGATGGTGAGAGCTTCCAAATAGCTATCCTTTATCAGGTGTATGACAGTCTCACAGCTGAGCTGCAGAGGTGTTTTTCAAAAAGAATTGTGAGATAATGCAAGGGGTCCAGTCTCTCAACCCAAAGACTACAACATCCTTGAATGAGGAGCTTCTGTTTGCCTTTGCTCAGACCTTTTGAGTCCGATTTAGAGGACCTCAGACATGAGGTTCATCAAACCAAGCGGATTCTTGATAGGAGAGAGAAAAGTGGAAGGAACAGACCATCTACTCTCCTTGACTTTGTTGTGTTTCTAGAACCTTATAAAGAGGTCTCCATGAGCTATTTCTACTTTGTAAGATTTCTGTTACACCAGTCAGCAGTGCTTGCGAGAGAAGCTTCTCAGCTTTAAAACTGATTAAAACCCACCTTAGGACAACAACGGTTGATGGCAGGTTAAGTCACCTCTGAATTATCAGTGTTGAGTCAAGGAGGGCACGCTCCCTCAACATGGATGAGTTTGTGAAACATTTTGCCAGTTCTCACCAGAACTGCATGATTATGCGGTTTTAAATTTACCTAGGATAATTTGTCACTTAGGCGGTCCCTCTGGTCATGATTAACACCTGCACTGTGTACTAGCTAGTACACTGACATTCTAAAATGATACATCCAAAGGGTATCATGACACACAGATTTAATTTGGTCTTGATTAGGCCAATTCCCAAACTTTTCTGTGCTGTTAGTTAACATTATATATATATATAAGCATAAATATATATATAAGCATAAATATGATACTGTAAGTTTGTAATTATTTTTTATTGTTCAAGTCCATTTCCACTTGATACCTGGTATGTCAAATCTTACCTCCTTGGTGCTTGAGCTTTATTTTTGAAAATAATATTTAGGATATTATTAAACACTTATAGACCCAGATTATATATTCATGAAAACAATGACCCAAGTGTGTGTGTGTGTGTGTGTGTGTGTGTGTGTGTGTGTGTGTGTGTGTGTGTGTGTGTGTGTGTGTGTGTGTGTGTGTGTGTGTGTGTGTGTGTGTGTGTGTGTGTGTGTGTGTGTGTGTGTGTGTGTGTGTGTGTGTGAAGGAAAGAAATTGAGCTGCAGTTCTGAGGTAGAGACACTGACTATTCATCGTATGTTGAAGTATTCTAGTGAAGTAACCCTTTTTGTGTGGTCACACTATCTGCCACATTGAAGAACTCCGGGTTAAGTGAATCAGCACTTCTACATCTAATCAGCAATCATATGATTCATTCATGCTGCTTAGATGCCAGGTTAGGGTTACATTCATTTTCTGTCATGGTCTCTGGACCCCTGAAGTAGTCTTTGCCACCCCATGTATAAAACTAGTTCTGCCTGTGTCTAAGTAGTGAAAACTATCATACGGTATGAAAGTGAACAATGCTTCATTGCTGAGCAATGCTTCAAAACCTATTTTTACAACACTAGGCTAATAAAATTCCTGCTATGGCTGTCCCATGCGGGCGCACGCTTCGCTTGTGGCTAGTCGCACTGTCGGCAGGTGGAGTCTCTTCTTGGTGCGCACTGATTAACCGCCCACTATCCTTGCCGAGGATAAAAATGTGACAAGATTCATTTTCAGCATCAAACCGTGCTGTTGTAACATTCTAGATATGACTAGCTCCAACAAATCCACTGTGGACATTGCGCACGTCTACAGGGGGACGTTTGTGCACTCCACCGATCACACAGCCGTGGAAATTCTGGAGGATAGGCTTCTGGGAGTGGACACAGAGGGGAAGGTCTGTCAGAATTAAACCGTGAAAGTGTATTTCAATATCTATGAACAGCATACATTATGTTAATTAATTTAGAAATAATCCTAGCAAAATGTATGTAAAGACTTTAATTTATGGTTAGGCTATTTTACATTGCCAAAGTGTCATATGCGTAGGCCTAAGTGGAACTCGCATTGTTTTATAGGCCTATGTTTTCCATCTCTTTTATATATTTTTAAAATGGTTGTATTTTATTTATTTGCTGCCCCAATTTCTATACATTTTACAAACCTGCATAGGCTAGGTAAATCTTTTCAAAACACTATAATAGCTAACTTTGGCACACAAAAATGCCCCAAGCCAGAATTGGATTCAGCATTTTTGTATGGATACCATTGACCTACACACCTACACACCTAATTCTTCAAAAGAAGATAAACCTGTTTCCTGCAATCATTATAATTGTACAGTGTGTAACTCCAGTAGAGGCTACAAAGGGCCTGTGACAGCTGTCACAAAAGTTGTGAAATGTGGTCTGGACTTTGTAATAATAGTTTCATGGAAATCGTTTCTTGCGATTTTACATTGCTTTGTCATGCATGTGATGTTTTTATCACATGTATTTTATTACAAAGGTTTCCCAAACGGACTCATGCCATCCAGATCCTAATTATGAGATTTCATTTGGTAATTGGTTGTGTGTTGTGTGTGTGTGTGTGTGTGTGTGTGTGTGTGTGTGTGTGTGTGTGTGTGTGTGTGTGTGTGTGTGTGTGTGTGTGTGTGTGTGTGTGTGTGTGTGTGTGTGTGTGTGTGTGTGTGTGTGTGTGTGTGTGTGTGTGTGTGTGTGTGTGAAGGAAAGAAATTGAGCTGCAGTTCTGAGGTAGAGACACTGACTATTCATCGTATGTTGAAGTATTCTAGTGAAGTAACCCTTTTTGTGTGGTCACACTATCTGCCACATTGAAGAACTCCGGGTTAAGTGAATCAGCACTTCTACATCTAATCAGCAATCATATGATTCATTCATGCTGCTTAGATGCCAGGTTAGGGTTACATTCATTTTCTGTCATGGTCTCTGGACCCCTGAAGTAGTCTTTGCCACCCCATGTATAAAACTAGTTCTGCCTGTGTCTAAGTAGTGAAAACTATCATACGGTATGAAAGTGAACAATGCTTCATTGCTGAGCAATGCTTCAAAACCTATTTTTACAACACTAGGCTAATAAAATTCCTGCTATGGCTGTCCCATGCGGGCGCACGCTTCGCTTGTGGCTAGTCGCACTGTCGGCAGGTGGAGTCTCTTCTTGGTGCGCACTGATTAACCGCCCACTATCCTTGCCGAGGATAAAAATGTGACAAGATTCATTTTCAGCATCAAACCGTGCTGTTGTAACATTCTAGATATGACTAGCTCCAACAAATCCACTGTGGACATTGCGCACGTCTACAGGGGGACGTTTGTGCACTCCACCGATCACACAGCCGTGGAAATTCTGGAGGATAGGCTTCTGGGAGTGGACACAGAGGGGAAGGTCTGTCAGAATTAAACCGTGAAAGTGTATTTCAATATCTATGAACAGCATACATTATGTTAATTAATTTAGAAATAATCCTAGCAAAATGTATGTAAAGACTTTAATTTATGGTTAGGCTATTTTACATTGCCAAAGTGTCATATGCGTAGGCCTAAGTGGAACTCGCATTGTTTTATAGGCCTATGTTTTCCATCTCTTTTATATATTTTTAAAATGGTTGTATTTTATTTATTTGCTGCCCCAATTTCTATACATTTTACAAACCTGCATAGGCTAGGTAAATCTTTTCAAAACACTATAATAGCTAACTTTGGCACACAAAAATGCCCCAAGCCAGAATTGGATTCAGCATTTTTGTATGGATACCATTGACCTACACACCTACACACCTAATTCTTCAAAAGAAGATAAACCTGTTTCCTGCAATCATTATAATTGTACAGTGTGTAACTCCAGTAGAGGCTACAAAGGGCCTGTGACAGCTGTCACAAAAGTTGTGAAATGTGGTCTGGACTTTGTAATAATAGTTTCATGGAAATCGTTTCTTGCGATTTTACATTGCTTTTGTCATGCATGTGATGTTTTTATCACATGTATTTTATTACAAAGGTTTCCCAAACGGACTCATGCCATCCAGATCCTAATTATGAGATTTCATTTGGTAATTGGTTGTGTGTGTGTGTGTGTGTGTGTGTGTGTGTGTGTGTGTGTGTGTGTGTGTGTGTGTGTGTGTGTGTGTGTGTGTGTGTGTGTGTGTGTGTGTGTGTGTGTGTGTGTGTGTGTGTGTGTGTGTGTGTGTGTGTGTGTGTGTGTGTGTGTGTGTGAAGGAAAGAAATTGAGCTGCAGTTCTGAGGTAGAGACACTGACTATTCATCGTATGTTGAAGTATTCTAGTGAAGTAACCCTTTTTGTGTGGTCACACTATCTGCCACATTGAAGAACTCCGGGTTAAGTGAATCAGCACTTCTACATCTAATCAGCAATCATATGATTCATTCATGCTGCTTAGATGCCAGGTTAGGGTTACATTCATTTTCTGTCATGGTCTCTGGACCCCCTGAAGTAGTCTTTGCCACCCCATGTATAAAACTAGTTCTGCCTGTGTCTAAGTAGTGAAAACTATCATACGGTATGAAAGTGAACAATGCTTCATTGCTGAGCAATGCTTCAAAACCTATTTTTACAACACTAGGCTAATAAAATTCCTGCTATGGCTGTCCCATGCGGGCGCACGCTTCGCTTGTGGCTAGTCGCACTGTCGGCAGGTGGAGTCTCTTCTTGGTGCGCACTGATTAACCGCCCACTATCCTTGCCGAGGATAAAAATGTGACAAGATTCATTTTCAGCATCAAACCGTGCTGTTGTAACATTCTAGATATGACTAGCTCCAACAAATCCACTGTGGACATTGCGCACGTCTACAGGGGGACGTTTGTGCACTCCACCGATCACACAGCCGTGGAAATTCTGGAGGATAGGCTTCTGGGAGTGGACACAGAGGGGAAGGTCTGTCAGAATTAAACCGTGAAAGTGTATTTCAATATCTATGAACAGCATACATTATGTTAATTAATTTAGAAATAATCCTAGCAAAATGTATGTAAAGACTTTAATTTATGGTTAGGCTATTTTACATTGCCAAAGTGTCATATGCGTAGGCCTAAGTGGAACTCGCATTGTTTTATAGGCCTATGTTTTCCATCTCTTTTATATATTTTTAAAATGGTTGTATTTTATTTATTTGCTGCCCCAATTTCTATACATTTTACAAACCTGCATAGGCTAGGTAAATCTTTTCAAAACACTATAATAGTTAGCTAACTTTGGCACACAAAAATGCCCCAAGCCAGAATTGGATTCAGCATTTTTGTATGGATACCATTGACCTACACACCTACACACCTAATTCTTCAAAAGAAGATAAACCTGTTTCCTGCAATCATTATAATTGTACAGTGTGTAACTCCAGTAGAGGCTACAAAGGGCCTGTGACAGCTGTCACAAAAGTTGTGAAATGTGGTCTGGACTTTGTAATAATAGTTTCATGGAAATCGTTTCTTGCGATTTTACATTGCTTTGTCATGCATGTGATGTTTTTATCACATGTATTTTATTACAAAGGTTTCCCAAACGGACTCATGCCATCCAGATCCTAATTATGAGATTTCATTTGGTAATTGGTTGTGTTGTGTGTGTGTGTGTGTGTGTGTGTGTGTGTGTGTGTGTGTGTGTGTGTGTGTGTGTGTGTGTGTGTGTGTGTGTGTGTGTGTGTGTGTGTGTGTGTGTGTGTGTGTGTGTGTGTGTGTGTGTGTGTGTGTGTGTGTGTGTGTGTGTGTGTGTGTGTGTACAGTGCATTAGGAAAGTATTCAGACCCCTTGACTTTTTCCACATTTTGTTACATTACAGCCTTATTCTAAAAGTTAATTCAATAGCTTTTTCTCCGTGATCAATTTATACACAATACCCCATAATGACAAAGCAAAAACAGGTTTTTATACATTTTTGCAAATGTATAAAATAAAACACCTGAAATATCACGTTTACATAAGTATTCAGACCCTTTACTCAACTTTGGCAGCAACTTTGGCAGCAATTACAGCCTTCGGTCATCTTGGGTATGACACTACAGGCTTGGCACAAGTTTCTCCCATTCTTCTCTGCAGAGCCTCTCAAGCTCTGTTAGGTTGGATGGGGAGCGTCTCTGCACAGCTATTTTAAGGTCTCTCCAGAGATGTTCGATCGGGTTCAAGTCCGGGATCTGGCTGGGCCACTCAAGGACATTCAGAGACTTGTCCCAAAGTCACTCCTGTGTTGTTTTGGCTGTGTGCTTAGGGTTGTTGTCCTCTTGGGAAGTGACCCTTCACGCCAGTCTGAGGTCTTGAGTGCTCTGGAACAGGTTTTCATCAAGGATCTTGCTGTATTTTGCTCTGTTCATCTTTCCCTTGATCTTGACTAGTCTCCCAGTCCCTGCTGCTGAAAAACATCCCCACAGCATGTTGTTGCCACCACCATGCTTTACCGTAGGGATGGTGCCAAGTTTCCTCCAGATGTGATGCTTGGCATTCTTGCCAAAAAGTTAAATCTTGCTTTCATCAGACCAGAGAATCTTGTTTCTCATGGTCAGAGTCCTTTAGGTGCCTTTTGGCAAACTCAAAGCGGGCTGTCATGTGCCTTTTTCCTGAGGGGTGGCTTTTGTCTGGCCACCCTACCATAAAGGCCTGATTTGGTGGAAGGCTGCAGAGATGGTTGTACTTCTGGAAGGTTCTCTTATCTTCACAGAGGAGCTCTGGAGCTCTGTCAGTGTGACCATCGGGTTCTTAGTCACCTCCCTGACCAAGGCCCTTCTTTTCCGACTGCTCAATTTGTCTGGGCAGCCAGCTCTAGGAAGAGTCGTGGTGGTTCCAAACTTCCATTAAGAATAATTGAGGCCACTGTTCTTGGGGACCTTCAATGCTGCAAACGTTTCTTAGTACCCTTTTCTAGATCTTTGCCTCGATACAATCCTGTCTTGGAGCTTTACGGAAAATTCCTTCGACCTCATGGTTTCTTTTTTCAATTTCGAGTCGCAGTTCCCTTCCCTGGAAGTGGATGGCGCCAAATGTTTATGTTTAAACTCGGACAAAACAGAGATGCTAGTTCTAGGTCCCATGAAATACACAGATCTTCTATTGGATCTAATAATTAGTCTTGGTGGTTGTACAGTCTTCGCAAATAAAACTGCGAAGGACCTAGACCTTACTCTGGACCCTGATCTCTCTTTTGATGGACATATCAAGACTGTTTCAAGGACAGCTTTTTTCCATCTACATGACACATACCAAAATAAAGTATTAAATAACTTCAGTTTGTGCTGTGTACGGCTGCTAGAATCTTGACTAGAACCAAAAAACTTTTAAAAAATGGATCATATTACTCCAGGGCTAGCCTCTCTAAACTGGCTTCCTGTTAAGGCGAGGGCTGATTTCAAGGTTTTACTGCTAACCTACAAAGCATTACATGGGCTTGCTCCTACCTATCGTTCCAATTTGGTCCTGCCGTACGTACCTACACGTACGCTACGGTCACAAGACTCCATTTGTATGGAATGGTCTGCCTATCCATGTGAGGAACACAGACTCGGTCTCGACCTTTTAAGTCTTTACTGAAAGACTTATCTCTTCAGTTGGTCCTATGTTTGAGTGTAGTCTGGCCCAGGAGTGTGAAGGTGAACGGAAAGGCACTGGAGCGACAAACCGCCCTTCCTGTCTGCCTGGCGGTTCCCCTCTCTCCACTGGGATTCTCTGTCTCAAATCTTATTATGGGGGATGAGTCACTGGCTTACTGGTGCTCTTCCATGCCGTCTCTAGGAGGGGTGCGTCACTTGAGTGGGTTGAGTCACTGACATGATCTTCCTGGCGGGGTTCATGCCGTGGGGGAGATCTTCGTGGGCTATACACGGCCCTGTCTCAGAGCAGTAAGTTGGTGGTTTGAAGATAACCCTCTAGTGGTGTGGAGACTGTGCTTTGGCAAAATGGGTGGGGTTATATCCTGCCTGGTTGGCCATGTCTGGTGGTATCGTCAGACGGGGCCACAGTGTGTCCCGACTCCTCCTGTCTTAGCCTCCAGTAATTATGCTGCAATAGTTTATGGCTAGGGTCAGTATGTTATATCTGGAGTATTTCTCCTGCCTTGTCCTGTGTGAATTTCTCTCGGAGGACCTGAGCCCTAGGACCATGCCTCAGGACTACCTGGCCTGATGACTAGTTGCTGTCCCCAGTACACCTGGTCATGCTGCTGCTCCCATTTCATCTGTTCTGCCTACGGCTAAGGAAACCTGACCTGTTCCCCAGACATGCTACCTTATCCCGGACCTGCTGTTTTCGACTCTCTTTCTCTACCGCACCTGCTGTCTCTGAATGATAGACCTGCACACCTGTTGCACCCTCTCAAACACTGTGATTATTATATTTTGACCCTGCTGGTCATCTATGAACGTTTGAACATCTTGGCCATGTACTGTTATAATCTCAACCCGGCACAGCTAGAAGAGGACTGGCCACCCCTCAGAGCCTGGTTCCTCTCTAGGTTTCTTCCTAGGTTCTGTCCTTTCTATGGAGGTTTTCCACACCACTGTGGTTTTGCATTGCTTGCTGTTTGGGGTTTCAGGCTGGGTTTCTGTATAGCACTTTGTGACATCGACTGATGTGAAAAGGGCTTTATAAATACATTTGATCATAGCAAAGAGTCTGAATACTTCTTTCTGTACAATAAGTTGTTTCATTTTTTTTTCTCACAAACCTGTTTTAGCTTTGTCATTGTGTGTAGATTGATGAGGAAATGTTTTTATTTAATCCATTTTAGAATAAGGCTGTAACGTAACAATGTGGATAGGTCTGAATACTTTCCAAATGTACTGTTTGTTGAGGGTGTCTGTGTCATCTGACTATGCCTTAATGTTTTACAGTAGATCAATTATCAATGCATGGATAAATTATATTTAAATGAATTAACACCTTGTTGAGTCAGGCTCTGATTGTCTCTCTCTTGCGCTAATCAGCACCTTGTTTTTGGTTGCTTCTCATGTTGACAGATTGCCTTCATTGGGAGTGGGCAGGAAGTCGACAGTCTGTCACAGAAGTGGGGGTTTGAGGCCTTGGCTGTTACACAGCTTGGACAGTAGTGAGTGAAGAGTTCATCTTATGAGAGTAACACTGATTCCTAATTCCTAATCTATTTGTGACTGAAGTCCATTTTGTTGTCTGTAGTGAGTTCTTCATGCCAGGGATGGTGGACACCCACATCCACGCGTCTCAGTACAGCTATGCAGGCACAGCCCTGGACCTGCCCCTGCTACAGTGGCTCAACACGTACACCTTCCCAGTGGAGGCCTGCTACAAAGACTTGGAGTTCGCCCGCAACGTCTACACCCATGTCGTGGTGAGCGGTCTGAGCCAAACTAACAAACCTCAGCCTATAGAAGTAATCAGGGTCGTGTTCATCAGGCACCAAATGGAAGAAACAGACCTGGACTTGTCTAATAAGAAACACACAATGTTTTAAAATATATGCCGTTGCGCACCTGAATCAATCCGTCCCACTTGCATAGAGGATTATAGACCATTCTTATCCTTATTTTCTATTCTAAATCGTCTGTTATACTTATTTAAAGCCTTGTGTTGCAGAGGTTAATATTGCAATGATAATGGACACTCGGGAGCAGCAACTTTGGTTGCCGTCTTTAATTTCCCTTTGTGTCTATTTTCACTGCTTTTTCGGAATTCACTGCAGGGCAGGGATAGGGATGCCAAAGGAGGGCCAATAGCAGGCTGCTATGGCCATTTTAATAAAGGTTAAAGAGAGCGTTTACGTATGTGAAGCTTTAGCTTATTTTAAATGACCTGCAGTGTAGCAAAAACAATACAAATGTGAAGTATTTAAGTTGCTTCCTTGGCTACTGTAAGGAAAGCTCACAGTGACAGTAGCATAGAAAATCTGATGAAATCTGGATACATTGTAACACATAGCAGGCTAGGGCAGGTGATATTTGCACTGATGGAGTGGTGTTTATGAACAATCGGGCCTGAATACTAAAACCATCTCTTGTCTATTTCAGAAAAGAACCCTGAGAAACGGTACCACTACGGCTTGTTACTTTGCCACCATACACACCGACGCTTCTCTCCTGCTGGGCCAAATCGCAAGTGAGAAAACAGACACAAACCTGCACACACTCTACCGCTCACTTGCACGATGGCTTAACATTGAAACATTGTACTTTGACCTGTTCCCAGTGTTCTTCTCGCCTGTTTAACTCTTGTTTATTACATAAGTACTAATGACAGAGGAAGGGAAGAACATGCTCTGTGATAAAAGAGCACGGACATTATTTGACTGGCTGTAAACATTAACCTCAGTCACAATGTACAACTACCTGGAATACACACACACACACGCCTCCACTGCGTAAGTTGTTATGCAACAACTTATCAATCAGTCTCTTTTTTTTTAAGGGGGATTGGGACTCCACTCTTTCAAATGTGTTATATTTATTTAGACAGGAAAGTAGGGAGACTGACACCAGGGGATAGACTGTATTAAATGTGGTAGTGTGGGGATTATAACCTCGCTGCCGGGGGACACAATACAAGTGGTCTGGAGACAGCTGTGTTGACTGCTAGGCCAGCCTCCGGCACCCAGTCTCTCGCTATGTAGTTGGGTTATGTTGACCATGTTACATTTGTTATTTCACAGTGCAAACGTCATTGTGGGGGGAGTCTAGTGTGTAAATGTTTTGTTAACGCTTTGAGTCCCAGGCTGTAATCGGAAATATTTTTGTGCTTCTATACCAATGACGGTATAGGAATGGACAAAGCCGTCGATCACGTGACACCATTCATTTCTATGTGAAGACTCAATAGCACATTGAAGCCAAATGAAGTCGGTTAAGATAGCATCTCATGGATACATAACATGCGCAGTTTGAGCTAATTCAGGAAGTGGTGTTGCAGGCTAGCTCCAGTGCTGCCTCCTCAATGAGTAACTCAAATTGAAGGCTGGCCGGGGTACTGCAGGCTGCCATTAGCAACTAAATTGTCCTTCTAACTTCTATGATTTTTACAACATTATCGTTTGAAGGACTTGCATATGGTGTAGCAGTTATTGGTACCATGATTGTCTTCGAATTTGTATTTTATTTACATGAAGATTGACCACAAAAATGGCCATTTTCCCATTCACTATAATGGGGATCTTGTTTTCTGCAAGCAACGCCTGCAGTATCGCAGTTGGCCTTGAACTCCTGTGGCTTCATGGGTCTGTTGATCTGTTCCGAATTCTCTTAAACATTTTTTTTTTTTTTGCGTTGGGTTCCTCTGTCTTCTGCATCTGCCCGACGATTAACCTGTGTGTTGATGGGGGCTGAACTAGAACGGTGTTTGTGAGACCAAGGCTGATCGGGGCGGATCCCGAAAGCTGTTCTTCTCACAAAACCCGTCTGTGACGTCCAAGCGGTTTGAGCTACAAAAAGCATTATGACCCCACTATGAAAAGCTGAGACTGTTTTGCTCTGACACTCACTCCGCACAAGAGTCGTTGGAAGGTAAGGGTTCTTCTACATAGAAAATCATACACAATTATTGCATTGGGATCGTCCCTGATGTTTTCCTAAGCTTTGCTATATCTCTCAGATCCACTTCAGAATTATCCTGTGGATGTTCAAGTTTATTTTGCCAAGTTCAATTTCTGCCCCGGGGGTTTGTGTCTATAATACTGTAATAAGATCGCATAGTTGCTGTCACAAAGTCCAAACTCCACGCAGTTGTCACTGACTAGTTGTATAATAATTTCCCACCCAGGAAACAATTTCTGCAATAAAAACACGAGGTTATTGCTTGCCATACCTTTTTACTTATTGACATTTGTCAATAAAACTTATGAATGTAAGTGTTTTATTTTTGTGTTCTACTTGTTGTCCTGAAAATAAAATGATAAAACACTTCAGTGTGAGGTTAAATGAGGGCAGGGATAGCAGGTAATGAAAGTATTGAGTTTCAGGTACAGGGATTGGCTGTACATGAACATCTTAATTTGCTCCATTCCATCCTTATGGTTTCCCACTGTAATGAAAATTATTTTCACAAACACCAGCTCAGAACAAGACATGAACATAGGGTTTTGTATGTAGAGGAATCTGTCACTTTCACATCTACTTACTGCATGCATGGAATGTTTGTCCTTTGGTGGTTGCATTACTCCTCCTAAACCGTCCAGAGTTTGTAGGACACCAGAATTGTTTCACCACAACCAACAGCTCCCCCTTTTGGTTTATGAGATTTAATGTTAGCTTTAGTTTATTAAGGTTATTCCAGGATGCTGATGAGCAACGTTACAAATGTCCTTTTGACTCCAGTCTGATACGGTCTCGACAGAGTGCTACTCTAATCACACCAAATGCAGCTCCCCTGATGGGTGATTTCACCAGTTTGGTGACCTTTTCCAATCTTTCTTGTCATTCCAGATGATTTTGGACAGCGTGCCCTTGTGGGCAAGGTGTGTATGGATATAAACAACTTTGTCCCACATTACAGAGAGACGCTAGACAAGTCCCATGACGAAACCAACAGGTAGGTAATAGACAGAAGAGGGGTCAAGGCTGTATACATAATAAAGATTTAAATGATTAGAGCATATCCCATATCTTTTTGTCCCGCCCCATTTTGATATCTGGACCCCAACCATGTGGAAAAAATTATGCCATTAACTAACGGTGACTGTTTCATTTTTATTTGGGGCTATGGCAGTCAATTGAAAGACATTCTAACAGTATTTCTGATTGTCTTCTCAGCTCCACATCGCATGCTTTTAATGTGGGGCTTTGACAGTCAATTGCAAATGAGTCTGACATAATGTATCTTGTCACATCACCACTAGTTGGATGGGTGGGCTTGATGCATGTCACGTCGGAGCTTCTCAAAGTCAGGGTTTTAATGCAGATGAGCGCACTGAATCCAGCTTCACACAGACATGAGCTGGCGAAGGGTCCCATGAGTTTTATGGTGCTTTCAAGACCGGGAACTCTGAAAATACTAGGTCAGTAAGTCGTAGCTTTAGAAAGAGGCCCGAGTTCCCGAGTTGGAATTTCGAGTTGGGTGACCGTTCAAAACAATTTTTCGCAGTCGGTGATCATTTTTCAGGGTGCCCAGTTGTCTTAAATGCAAAATATGTCCTCGTGAATAGAATCCCCCAACATGTATAGCGAACATGGGCATCTCGGCCCTCACAGCTAACGTCCACTTGGAGAGCATAAGTTGGGGCGTTTTTGAGTAATTTAGTCAGTTTCCTCTTGATTACTAGAAATAGTTTACATTCTTAGTTTAAAAGTGTTATCTGACAAGGGTATTGATGTGAGTTTCTGTGTCTCTGCCTCCCCACACATATTTTTCACCATATCAATTGCGGCCGATAATATCAAAGTATCTGCATTGGTGTGTGGTTTCATAGCGGGCCTAGCCTTTCACCATGGGAATGATTTCAAATGCAACGGTCAAGTGCAGCCTTTTCCCATGATCTACGGGTGCTTTGTGTTTGAATTTGATCATTTAGATTGGAATCATTTTTATTTTTAAGGTTAACCACATTATGATGATTTTGAGACACAAAGGCATATATTTTTTTCCCCCCTCGGGATTTTGGATATTCTCGCGCCACCCTATTTTCATATCCAGTCCCAAGTTTTAGAACTTCTGCTCTAGCCTCACAATATCTCTCACAACATTTGTCATATTTCAACATACAGAACAAGTATGGCCCTCAGAAAACAAAACTCATCAAATGCATCCTCAGCAAATCTGAAAGGAGAAATTAGTGAGGAAATCATTGTCTCTGAGCCAGTTGCTGCAGTCTGAAAAACAGGATTCAGTCCTTCCTTACAGTCACATCTTGCCCAACACACATCTGAGGAGTATTGATTAGGAACCAAACAGAAGGAAATGGAATGAATCGGAGAGGGACCTACCTGATAGAAATTTGTTTTCAAAATTATTTTGAAGGAAAAAATACAAATGTGATTATTGTCTTGTGTTGCTCTAGGTTCATTAGTGAGATGTTGAAGAAGAAGGTAAGACTCCTCAGCCCTGCTAGCACAGGGGGGGTTCTAAGGGTACATGTACAAGTCAGTGGCAATGTAGGGATTGTACCCCCCCTCAAAAAAACATTTGTGATCAGAATCTGTGAAAGGAGCTTTTAGGATATTGCTCACTAGGTGTCTTTCTGTCTTGTTTGGGGCAGTACCCTCTTGTAATGCCAGTGGTGACCCCGCTTCGCCCTGTCTTGCTCTGCTGCCCTGCTGGGTCACCTGGGAGAGATCGCCAAGAATAACCACCTGCACATCCAGGTGAGCTTTGCCAGCCTGTAGCCACAGTAACCAAGTCAAGGGGATCCTATGGGAATGTCCTTTGAGGATAATCATTTATTTATCTGTATTTATCTCCCTTCCATTCTCTCTCTCTCTCTTGAATTTATACACATTGATAATCACCTGAAGATTTAAAAATACATTGACTGTCTCTGTGATCCCCAGAGTCACATCAGTGAGACGAAGGAGGAGGTGAAGCTGGTGAAGGAACTGTTCCCAGACTATGACTCCTACACAGACGTCTACCACAAACACAACCTTCTCACTGACAAGGTTAGCCCAACACACACAGTACAAGGACATTCTATGGATAATGAAAATCATATTGCTGATTTATGATGATAGTGGTAGTAATGGTAGTAAGTATGCTGATGATTATCATGATAGCGGTGGTAATGGTAGTAAGTATGATGATGATTATAATGATTGCGGTGGTAATGGTAGTAAGTATGATGATGATTATAATGATAGCGGTGGTAATGGTAGTAAGTATGATGATGATGATTATAATGATAGCGGTGGTAATGGTAGTAAGTATGATGATGATTATCATGATAGCGGTGGTAATGGTAGTAAGTATGATGATGATTATCATGATAGCGGTTGTAATGGTAGTAAGTATGATGATTATAATGATAGCGGTGGTAATGGTAGTAAGTATGATGATGGTGATGATTATAATGATAGCGGTGGTAATGGTAGTAAGTATGATGATGATTATAATGATAGCGGTGGTAATGGTAGTAAGTATGATGATGATGATTATAATGATAGCGGTGGTAATGGTAGTAAGTATGATGATGATGATTATCATGATAGCGGTGGTAATGGTAGTAAGTATGATGATGATTATCATGATAGCAGTGGTAATGGTAGTAAGTATGATGATGATTATCATGATAGCAGTGGTAATGGTAGTAAGTATGATGATGATGATTATCATGATAGCGGTGGTAATGGTAGTAAGTATGATGATGATGATTATAATGATAGCGGTGGTAATGGTAGTAAGTATGATGATGATTATCATGATAGCGGTGGTAATGGTAGTAAGTATGATGATGATTATCATGATAGCAGTGGTAATGGTAGTAAGTATGATGATGATTAATCATGATAGCGGTGGTAATGGTAGTAAGTATGATGATTATTATCATGATAGTGGTTGTAATGGTAGTAAGTATGATGATGATTGTCATGATAGTGGTTGTAATGGTAGTAAGTATGCTGATGATTATTATAATGATAGTGGTGGTAATGATAGTAAGTATGATGATGATTATAATGATAGCGGTGGTAATGGTAGTAAGTATGATTATAATGATAGTGGTGGTAATGGTAGTAAGTATGATGATGATTAATCATGATAGCGGTGGTAATGGTAGTAAGTATGATGATTATTATCATGATAGTGGTTGTAATGGTAGTAAGTATGATGATGATTGTCATGATAGTGGTTGTAATGGTAGTAAGTATGCTGATGATTATTATAATGATAGTGGTGGTAATGATAGTAAGTATGATGATGATTAAAATGATAGCGGTGGTAATGGTAGTAAGTATGATTATAATGATAGTGGTGGTAATGGTAGTAAGTATGATGATGGTGATGGTTCACAGACTGTGATGGCTCACGGTTGTCACCTAACCGATGAAGAGCTGAAGCTGTTCAGAGAGAAAGGGGCGTCCGTCGCTCACTGTCCCAATTCCAACATCTCGTAAGTGTTTCTCATTACCCTACAGTTCACGTCCTTGACTACGCCTGTGTTTTCCCAAGGGTCATTGATGGAAGATGTGAAAGGAAAGACCATGTCTTAGGATTTAGAAATAAATCCCGATTCTTATTTTTATATCATACCCTATTCTTTTAAAACACAGCAGTGATACTAGATATCATATCAGCACTCAAGATAGAACCTGCCCATGTTCTCTCTCTCCTCTCTCTATTTCTCTCTCTCTCCTCCATATTTCTCTCTCTCTCTCATTTCCCTCTCTCTCATTTTCCCCTCTCTCTCACTCATTTCCCTCTTCAGGTTGTGCAGTGGTATGCTAGATGCCCGCAGGGTTCTGAACCACAAAGTAAAGCTGGGGCTGGGCACAGGTGAGTCCATGACAACACACTACAAAGCAGATCATCTTCCTTTTACCAGAGCGCACTGTGTTCTGTATCGTTTTTAGCCCATGAAAAAAACAAATGTACTATCCCTGAGTTGTCCATATTTTAAATGTATAACTAAATCGTGGTTGAGTTATATAATAATCTATATATTTTTGATCAAATTAAAGTTGAATGAAGTTATTTCAAATGGCACTGACAATATTATTTCTTAGAATATTTATTTTACATTCATTACGATTTGGGATGATCCTGTTTTTTCATTGAGGCTGGCAATAGAGGCAACTTTCTTCTAGGTTCCCTGTCCGGTATCAAACTGGCTTGACACCATAACAACATGAGATAAGCTGATCTGCTGGTTTATTTTATCACACAGGTGCATGTTATTTCCCGTTAGTATAGTTTTTAGAAAACCAGTGCTTTTTTGTTGTTGCAATTGGCTCTGTGTTTAACGCATTAACACATTTGTTTGTGTCTGCACTTGTGCGTGTGTCTGTGTTTCCGGCCTTGCAGATGTGGCAGGAGGCTACTCTCCCTCTATGCTGGATGCGGTGCGGAGAACGATGGATACCTCTAAAGCCTTGACCATCCAGGACCCCCAGTACCAAACGCTCACCTTCGAGGAGGTCTTCAGACTGGCCACACTGGGAGGCAGCCAAGGTGGGAGACCTGGCCGGAGGGGTGGGAGGGTCATCGTCACCACTATTATTACATCAATACATCAATCAGTATGAATGATTTGATACATGATGATTTTATGAATTGATACATGATGATTTATGAATTGATACATGATGATTTATGAATTGATACATGATGATTTTATGAATTGATACATGATGATTTATGAATTGATACAGATTCATGCGCTCAGATGTTACTTTTCAAAACGCCTGTGCTGCAGCATCGATACATTGCTCACAGCACAAACGTTCTCACAGGGTGATGCCAAGCCAATAAGTTTATATGCAATCACCTAAACGGCAATGAAATACATAGGTGACATTTCTGAAATATAATCCACTGACTGTACAGGTATATCCATTTTGCAGCACATGTATTTGACCTGCACTACAGTCAAAAGCCGTTTAATGAACCCAACTGTACATCTGTGTATTTGTTTATTGAGTCCTTGATTGATGAATAATTGATTGATATTCTGAGCTCTGGGTTGATTGTTTGGTTTGTAGCCCTGTCCCTGGATGAGCATACAGGAAACTTTCAGGTAGGGAAAGACTTTGATGCTCTGCGGGTGAACACGGCCATAGCAGGAGGACCCATTGATCTCATCAACCACGGAGAGGGGCCTAAGGTAGGAACCAGTCTCCCAATACATAAAGCAGGGATCATCAACTAGATTCAACTATGGGCCAATTCTTTCTTGAGCGGATGGTCAGGGGGCTGGAACATAATAACAAATCATTTGTAGATTGCAAATTGATCACAAGAAGCCCAAACGGATATAATAATTTCACACCTTGCTTTCATTTGTATATGATCACATACCTGTATATCTCTCTGTTATGCGTGGGAATACATTGGAACAGATTTCCAAAATTAAAATCGCTTTGAGCTGATTTGCCTGTGTTCCTACTGTCTTGTGTCCCAAAGAAATATATATATATATATTTTTTTTTAAATTTAAAAATAATATTACTTTTTGCAAACAAAATGGGGGGAATAAAATGGGAAACCCCTGTTACCTGTTGAGTCATTCTGTCTCCCAATACATAACATTAATCTTGGTTCCATTTGATTTCAGGTGCTCCTGGAGAAGTTCTTGAATTTGGGTAAGAGTTTCGTTTCTGTCTCTCTCACACAACATGTTTTCAGACTTTGGTGGATGGGCCCTTTACGTGCCATGAAAGTATTGTGGCGAATTCACTGATAGCCACGACGGGGACTCAAACCTGGGTCCTTGCAGCTGTCAGCCAAGAGGTCCAAAACTCTTGAGGTCATCACTAGGTGTTGTAAAATCTCTCAAGTATGTTCAGGTTCTTTTTTTTCTCCTTCTTTGTTCCCCCTTTCCCTTCCTCCTTTCAGGGGATGATCGGAACATTGCGGAGGTGTACGTGGCAGGGAAGAGAGTGGTCCCATTCGTGGTAACAACATAGATTTGGGTTTGGTTGCTGGATTGTTGTCAATCTTGTTACCATCTGTCTGAACCCTCTACCAGTTTACCTGACTGCTGTTGTAACAGGACAGGAGGTGATGAGGAAAATGTATTCAACGAGAGGGATTATTACTCTATATACATTGTGTGTGTGTTTTCAATCATCTAGTGTAATTACATACAGTTAAATTCAATGGATGATATTGCTGCTCATCGTGAAGTTCAGAGTGAATCCTATGTTGTCATACTTGTGTCGTAACCCAAAGAACATCATTGTCTGTTGTTTTTGTTATTTCAAAGTCGAGGGAAATGTGTGTGTTTATGAATGTAGGTTTATTCAATTCAAGTAACTTTTATTTCCTGAGAGGGAACTTCATCTATGGTGACGGCTTGATATTAACAAGATATATAACAACACAGCAACATAAAACACGTGCAGTATAATAGATTAGATGCAATCATAGGCTATATACAAACACAAATAAAAATGTCAAGGGTTGAAGAGTTTGATGGATGATGGCACAAAACTAGAAGCTGCTCTCTTAGACTTTGTCTGCCAGAGATCTATGTATCTCTGCGCCAGGAGGGAAAGGGAGTTGTACTGGTCCAAGACTTATCTCCGTGTGTAAGGTCCAAAGCTATTTGTTCCCCTATTGTATCTGTAGCTTTGCATTTGTCCGGATTTTACAGCATCCTTGACTTCGTCTCGGGCCTAACAACACAAGTGCCAATATATCCTCCAAACACCAGTTTCTCTGGCATTAGCACTTAACGGTCATTATTATGCAACTGCTGTTCCATGCTACAGTGCTGAGTTTAGCAGAAAAGGCTACAGAGTATCTGCATGATTTTAAGTGAAAATGTGTCTCTTTTTGTTTGTAAATTTTTTCGAGTTTTCACACCTGGAGGCAAAGATTTTAACACATTATTGATAGTGGTTCCAGGATAAAGTGTAGGGTTATATGAAAATATAGAGGCTGAACACTGCAAACAGCATAGCTTTAAAATGATTTTGTTAAAGCAAACATTCCTCCAAGCCAGATATTTTCCCCGTCTCACTATAACGCACAGATCTACTGCACTTTAGACCCATCTGTGTGTGACAGGTGACAAGCTAGAAGTGACCATGTCCATTTGACAGCCTACCATAGCACAATGTGGGTCCACTATAAAGACTTACAGAGATTCGAGTTTCTGGTCCACAGCAAACACATCCCATTATTTATCATAATTGTCAAGCTGTGTTTAATTTGAGCTGGATACTGCTGGAACAGGAGTGTTACCTTCCTTCTTCAAGAGGTCACCAATGAACCTAGAGCAACACACAAAACCGTTTTGGGACTGTTTCGTTCTGGAACCTATTTGGCTGGATGGCAATGATTAAAATACAAAATGTCAAAGTAGCCTGTCATTACGATCATTTATGCGGTATTAAAACAGATTCTGCCAAAGTCTCCAGTTGTGTAAAATGACTGAGGTAAAGTTTCAAGTTGGATATTCGACAGATATTTGCGCTTTCAAACCTCAATAGCTTTCAAACCACTTGAGCCACAGATTCCAAATAAGTGTCATGATGTTGGAAAAATTGCACACATTGCGCAGGTCTTATTTTCACGATTTGGACATTTTAATTCGTTTTCCAAAGCTTTAAAAAAAATGTGGAAATGTGAGCAGGATTTTGTATTCCTAGTTGAATTAGTTAGGGAGTGTAAACAGTTTACATTTTAATTTCAAAAGCTCCTTGGTCATGTGACCTACTTGACTCAAACAAGGTTCAGATTGTCCACTGACTACCCTTCTATATTGCACACCCTTTGGTTGGTTAATTTATCTCACACGTGGACATTCTGAAGTTCGTTTGAGTCCAGTAGGTCACATGACCAAGGAGCTATTGAAGTTTTAAATTCTGAAAAATTAATGTAAAATCGAGTGAGATGAAAATGGACAAACTAAAGGGTGTGTAGGCCCACTGAGTGTACACTCTGAACCTTGTTTGAAGTCAGTAGGTCACATGATCAAGGAGCTATTGAAATGTTAAAATTCACGATGAGCAGCATTGTACACCCTTTAGTTTGTCCATTTTCATCTCACTTGATTTTACATGAATTTTTCAGAATTTATATAGAATATCTATTTAACAGCGGTACACATTAAGAGAGAGACAGATAATATCTCCTTTCATCGTTAATATCAACCATAAAGGAAAATGGCAAAGTACGAGAGTCATTGTCCAAAGCAGGAATGGAGAGTGAGCTATTGAGGTAGGCTGCAGTGGGTTTGCTGGGCAATACATATATATACTGAACATGTAACCACAGTAATGGTGGCCAGAAAATCAATGAATAAAAATGTTATATTGACAAATTAAACAAAATGTAGATCTTTAATCTTCTCCAACATGTCAAGAGACACTACTTCACACCATAAGTACAAAACATTTCAGTGTTAACTCTATCCCTGGTTGATTGTACATGTCAGAGCCTCTTCAGTGTGTATGGGGTATAGCATACATTTTCAACAACAAAGACTGCACTTCCAGTTTGTGTTCTTTACTCTGTTGAACTCTTGTCTTCATTCCTAGTTACAGCACGTGGAACCACCGTTGGCATGCAAAACATTCAATCTAAAACAAAACAAAGCGTAACACGTTATAAATAATATCAACGCAGTACGACGAATTAGCCATCCATTGTGTTATATCATAAATTGTCTTACATGCCATCACTGTTGTCAGAAACATGTTAAATAACGTTACTAACCCAGTCAGTCTGAGCCACATCCACGTTTTTTTTAATGAATTTTTTATTTAACCTTTATTTAACCAGGCAGGCCAGTTGAGAACAAGTTCTCACTTAAAACTGATCTGGCCAAGATAAAGCAAAGCAGTGTGACAAAAACAACAATGCAGTTAGACATGGGATAAACAAATGTACATTCAATAACACAATAGAAAAAGTCTATATACAGTGAAGGTTCTTTATCAGTGGCACACATGAAGCAGTTGTTGGCTTTGTTGAACTCTGAAATCATAGACATGAACTGAACATATGGCTGTCCCACACAACTACATAAAAATAAATAATGTACTTTAAATTAAATGTCATTACATACCAGACATTTCTTTTTGCACTTGCTCCATGTGATTTTGTGAAGGTACTATATCAAGTTGGGAGGGGATGTTGGGGAAGTTCTGTGCATCTTCCTTGGCCATCTACACCAAAAAATAAAATATAGTTTTTGACCTAATTGTCACATAACAGCTAATCATTCATTATTGAAAATCTAACTATCAAACCTGCAATACAAAGACCACACAGCTGAAGGTGTCCTGCATAGTGAGTTATTTCCCCTCCTTTCCACTTTATGTCTGCCCAGTCTTCTTTTCCATGGCAGGATCTTCTCATATTGAAGTGTTATATTTTTATGTAAACATAATGGAATTCTGATTAGTTATAGGCAAATGAATACACAGGCCTAAACTGTATGCTGATTTCCTTATCACTATAATCTAGTAGAGGTCATTTATTTTATGCCCCATTCTACACACAGCCTAAATTATAGGCACTGAACCATTTACAGGACAATAATGAAAGTAGCATATAGGATACAACCCTATGACAGAGTGAATACATGTAGAGCGTTTGTAGACTTTAAGAAAAAAAAATTAAGTGACAGTTTCATCAGTACGTGCTTAAAGAAAGTCATATCGCAAAGATCACAGATGACAGTGCCCATCAAGTCTATGACGATAGAGAATGAATTGTAAGCACCAAAGTGTGTTCGTCAAAATAATATCTGAGAATTTCAGTTGTTGAACATAATACTTGTATTTGCAATAGCAATTTATGATATATGCAGTTGAAGATTATTTCATGTACCAACACTACATGTAGGACGGACATAATACATTTCCACAGAGGCATTTTTCAGCTCTGATTTTCCCACTCAGAATCCAGAAAGGATATGACAATGGGGCCAGCACACGACGTAATACACCCTTACAACCATCTCATTTTTGATCTTCTTGACTTGGTATCTGGTAAACTGCTGTTAGGGGTTAGTGTACTCCAGTAAAAAAGGGTTGGTTTAGATTAAAAACGATTTCCCTGTGTCCTTGTTCATAGGGGCGTGAGAGACTAGTCAGTGGTAGAATTGAGTTGGCTCAAACACCCACAGACCCACAAGGTTGAGGTTACTCATGGACAGTAATTAGTAAAACATAAATGTTTTTTTTTTTGCATTGTGTCTTCCATCTGTCCAAGAATAGGATCCTACGTGTTAGGAAATATTTGTTCCCATACATACAAAGGAGGATGTCTCTCCTCATACCTCTGGCACTTAGTCAGACTGTGTAAAAACTTTAGATGGGGCCGGCAAAGGAGTTCCATTGACTAAGCACCACGGAGACCAATCAGGAGAGAATACATACAGGTCAAGGGTGCCAATTGAAAGTCAAGGGGTGTGTCTGTGCCTTTTGGATTACTCTCTTGCAAACAGAGAACCCCTGTGGTTCAAGTCAAGAGCTACCCTTCCCCTTTCAGTCTGCTCTGCACATGTCTGAAAGTGACCGAGCCAGCAGCCAAGAGAGTTTTTCATAGTATTTCATAAAAAAATATACATGTATGAATGGATGTAAAATGTTTATGTATTAGATCCAGTACAATGGCATAACTATAGTCCATTGACTATACAAGAGTAGTCAGTGGACATTCTGAACTTTGTTTGAAGTCAGTAGGTCACATGACCAAGGAGCTATTGAAATTAGAATGTTTGTTTGAAAAATTCATGTAAAAACGTGTGAGATGAAAATGGACAAACTAAAGGTTTTGCAATGTGTAGGCCCACTGAGTGTACATTCTGAACCTTGTTGAAGTCAGTAGGTCATATGACCAAAGAGCTATTGAAATTCAAAAATGTAAATAAATCATTTTAAATAGTGCGAGACATTAAAAAAGTGTGTGCAAAATGTGTCTATGCCATCGGGTTATCAAGAACCAGTTTTGAAAGTTTTAGGAGTAATGGTTAAAGAGCTATTGAAATGAGAAAAATTAGATTTGTCACTATGTTGACGGTACCTAACTGCTGTTGTTAAACGTAAGTAAAACTACAGGCGAATATCCTACCTGAAACTGGTTTTTACCTCGGTTGTAAAATGATATATAATTGCATGAAATGCGTTTATAAAAGGCCAAATTTTTCCCGGACCCCTAGGCTACTAAAAAATGTTACCCATGTACGCAAGTTTTGTAAGTGCCTCTACTGCTCTATGCCACTAGGGTAATGCGATGTTAAAAAATATATATAATCATGTATGCCTTGACTACGAGTACTTCAGCTCCCCAGGTCACACCCATTTCGTGCTCACTTTTTGTTCCGTAGCCTCCCGATTTGCACATTTAAGCACTGATTGTCAGTGTATGTACCTTACCTGTAGGTAGGCTTTATGTGACTGATAACATGTGCAGAATATGTTCCAAAATAAAACGTTTAACGGAGTTAAGAACATATCGTAAACTCACTCCACAACGAGCTTGAAATGTCACGGATTGAGCAGTCCAATTGGTACTGTTTGGGTGGCTCAACCCGTTGGAAAGTTGTCAAAGAGGGCTGTCACGATATGTTCATAAGTCCGTTACACATGGCATTTCTATTTAATGTTTGTACATGTTGGCACATATGATGTACATGTTATCAGTGCGAAGCAGAGGTTCACTGGTTGAGACCAGTATGGGGCAGTCGTACAGTGGAGGTTAACTTGAAGAAGAATGGTGACGAAGGAGATGACAGCCGGTTTACGATCCCGTAACCAATTGTGCTATTGTGTTTTTGTAAACATTTCACTGTAAATTCGGTATTCGGCGCATGTGACAAATAAAATGAGATTTGAACTTAACCCCCTTTACACACGATACCGCTCCGTTCTGCTGATCGAGGGACTGAGCTCATTGATCCAGAGAGGAAATCAAGCACATAACATTTTGATTACAACTGCTGGGACTAGTTTGATTATTTCAATGTAAATATAATCTCCTATAGGCCTACATACAGTATTTTGAAATACACTTTGAGTTTTTAACATCCTAATACCTATCAACATTGGATGTTATACCATTTATATTTAAATTATTTTGTACCAATTCCTCAAGATAGAGGTATGAAGCGTACTTAGAACTAGGATAAATGTAGCCTCTATACCTATTTGTGTGTACAATAACAAATAAACATAGGACGTCACTATAAATAAATGTTCTTCTTATGCAACATACAAATGTATGTATATGTGTGATAGATTATAGACTGAGCTAGACGCATCTACATCCGTTTTAAACACTAACGGTTGGGGTTCTTGAACGTTCTCCATAATTCCTCACCCGATGTCAACGCCCCGGACCCGAACACCTACAGTCGGATTCTAACACCAGGAAATAAACGGTAAATTGGAAAGAATATTGTAAAATATTGTATTGCCTGTTTTCAGCTAAAAAAAATAGTGCGAGTTAAGCTGTTGTCTAAGTAAACAATAAAGTTGATCTGACAGTGTTGCATCCAATTTCGTACCCACAAATAAACTGTTAATGGCGATAGTACGTTTGGTCTATGTTGTGTTCATGTGCAGTTTGTTGGCAACGATACCCCTAAATCAAAGGTTGTTATTTTAAGGTACAGCTGATAAACCTTTTAAGGTAAATTCAACAGTAGGTCCGACCTACTTGGTACTTTCAACAATACGGATGTCCCCCTTCGCCTCCCCCAGGCTCAAGGGTTGCTGAGAAAAATGTATGTCAGCCGAACTCCTAAGTTTTATTATATTTCAAATATGTGAAAAATTTAATTTTTGTAATTAACCTTTATTTTTACTGTAGACTGTAGCTTTATTACAATGATATTGCTCTCCTTATTACAATGTTATAACTCTCTTTATTACAATGTTATTACTCTCTTTATTACAATGTTATAACTCTCTTTATTACAATGTTATTACTCTCTTTATTACAATGTTATTACTCTCTTTATTACAATGTTATAACTCTCTTTATTACAATGTTATAACTCTCTTTATTACAATGTTATTACTCTCTTTATTACAATGTTATTACTCTCTTTATTACAATGTTATAACTCTCTTTATTACAATGTTATTACTCTTTATTACAATGTTATTACTCTTTATTACAATGTTATTACTCTCTTTATTACAATGTTATTACTCTCTTTATTACAATATTATTACTCTTTATTACAATGTTATTACTCTCTTTATTACAATGTTATTATTCTCTGCCCTTCAGCTGCATATATTTTCCATATCTGCAAGGACACAATGGTGCCAGTACTGTAGACTACATTGATCTTTGAACCAGCGAAACGCCAGCTGAGAGTTGGAGATGCCTCTATTCCGTGCCATGATGGAGCTCAGGGCTGCGAAACGGGTAGTGAGAAAGAGGAAGATTAGAGGACGGGGAAGATGGGAGGAGGATGATGATCATCCTCCCCGACTGACCAAGCTTTGTCTGTGGAACTTGGCGGAGAACATGAAGGAAGTGTGGGTCAAAGACTACGCTGACAACTACATGGATCAGTACTTCTTCAGATATGTCATGGGCCCCTTCACCCTGCTGCGTGAGTCTGTCATAGGAGCTGGAAGGGATTGTGTATGTATATGATGCCATTGGTGGTCATTTGTAAATGTGCACATGTCCACTAGTTACTGGTAAAAGTGTGTGTGTGTGTCTGTGTCCCCTCTCTGTCTGTCTCTTTCTCTAGCGGCTGAGCTGGTAGAGGAGCTCCTGTCTGTCCTGTCTTCCAGGTGTGAGTTGTCCCGTGCGGCACTACACCTCCTGTTGATCCCTCAGCTCAGAACCCTATCTCTTGGGGGCCACTCTGCTCTGGTCACCCCCAGCCTCTGCACCCTCATCGGGATTCGCTGCCAGGTTAGGACAGGCTTTGGTCCCCCTTATAGTATGTGTTACAGTGAGCTCCTAAAGTATTGTGACAGTGACACATTTTTTGTTTTGTTTTGGCTCTGTACTCCAGCACTTTGGATTTGAAATGATATAATGACGGAGGTTAAAGTACAGACTGTTAACTTTAATTTGGGGGTATTTTCATCAATATCGGGTAAACCATTTAGAAACGACAGCACTTTGTATATAGTCCCCCAATTTTATGGGACCAAAAGTATTGGGACAAAAATGTAGTATTTGGTCCCATATTCCTAGCACGCAATGATTACGTCAAGCTTGTGACTCTACAACCTTGTTGGATGCATTTGCTGTTTGTTTTGGTTGTGCTTCAGATTATTTTGTGCCCAATAGAAATTAATTGTAAATAATCTATTGTTTCATTTTGAAGTCACTTATATTGTAAGTAAGAATAGAATATTTAGCAACACTTCTACATTAATTTGGATGCTACCACGATTACGGATAATCCTGAATGAATCGTAAATAATGATGAGTGAGAAAGTTAGACGCACAAATATCATAACCCTAAGACATGCTGCTAACCTCTCACCATGACAATAACAGGGGAGGTTAGCGTTTCTGGGAGAGTATGAAATGTATCCCTCTAACTTTCTCACTCATCGTCACTCAGTGCTGGAGTACAGAACCAAAACAACAATAAATGTGTCACTGTCCCAATACTTTTGGAGCTCACTGTATGTATGGGTTCTCCTTCAGAGCCTGCATTCCATGGACCTCTCTGGAGCCCAGCAGGTGTCTGCCCATGTCCAGTGTGACCTACTGGGTTGTCTGCCTTCCCTGCGCTCCCTCTCTCTGGCTGGCACCCCTTGTGACAGACAGGTTGTGGAGATGGTTGCCCGCCATTGCCCCGCGCTGCGCCACCTCGACGTGTCCCGCTGCCACTTCCTGCCCCCCGCAGGCCTGCTCTGCCTGAGAGGTTCCTCCTGCGCCTCCCCACCCCACCTCAGCAGCCTGCTGGCTCTGGATGTGGGCTTTGGGGAGGGGGATGGAGACGGGGTGGCTGCCATGGCCTTCCTCCTGCTCTCCCTGCCGTGGCTGGAGAGAGTGGCAATGGAAGGCCTGGGGGAGGCCTGTGGCCTCATACACAGCAGGGAGTTCGGAGGGACTGAGGAGCTCACAACCAATGAGGGGATGCCCAGTCTCTGGGAGGTGTGGAGGGAGAGGAGGCAGAGTGGGAGGGTCACAGACACAGGCGAGATATCAGGAGCGGATGTGGAGGAAATTGAAGAGGAGGTAAATGACAACTGTTTCTCGTGGGCGAGTGAGGGTGAGAGTGAGGATGAGGGTACAGGTGAGGAGACAAGGGGAGTTGGAGGTGGAAGAGGTGACGCCCAGATGAGAACAAGGAAGGAAATAGAAGAAGACAGTGTTGAGAAAGGAAGAGAAGAGGGAGTGGGGGGGGCAGGGGGTGAGGGCTTTACCTTACGTCTAAGGGAGGCGCAGGGCATGTCTGGTGGGACTCTGGAGGCTGTAAGTCAGCTTTGCCCCGAGCTGCGCTCTATATCACTGGACTGTGAGGAGGATGGGCCTAGCCAGGGGTCTTGTCTGGCTGCAGGCCTGGCCAGGTGGGCAGGCCAGCTGAGGGGACTCTCTGTGCGCTTCACAGGGCCCCTGGATGAGCTGCTACCTGCCCTGCGTGCTATGAAGGGCTCCCTGGTTTCTCTCACCCTGGAAGGGGTAAGAACCAGCTCTCAGACAGACATGCTGGAGCTCCTCCACGCCTGTCCCAGGCTGAGGAGCCTCGTCATCCACGCTGAGCCTCCTTTAGCCCCCAGGAGGAAGAGGAGGATGAGGAGGACGAGGACAGGGATCTACCCTGTCTACCACAACTGTGCTCTCTCTCCCTAAAGTAGGTCAACTGCTGTACAAATACAGTTAACTCGCTATGCTCTCTCTGTAGGGCGTCATAGGTACGACTCAATGGGCCACATGACAGCTGGATATCTGTATTTAGTGTTGACTTCCCCAGGATGTAAGCACCCCCCCCCCCGCTCCCGCTATGGTGTTGCACCATTGTTTAAGCTTCTGTATATCTCTTCCCATTGAAGTTGTGATATCCTGTTCAGTGCTCATCTGTCTCTCTCCTCCAGCTTCTCCTATGACCAGCGCCAGATGAAGACCGTCATGTCCTGGAGGTCTCTGGGGGGGGTGCTGTGGAGCGTACTATCCGGCTCTCCCCTCCTGGAGAGGGTCTCTCTGGTGGCAGTGCCTTGTCCGCTGGAGCCTGTGTTCCAGAAGCTTCTGAAGCGCCCTGCGGCCCGACCCAACAGCCCTCCACTACAACAACTATGCCACCTCAGCCTTGTCCGCAGTGACGTTTCCATGGAGACGGCGTCGGGCCTGATGACCATCAACAAGCATCTGAGCAGCCTGGACCTGAGAGGCTGCTGGGCAGTGAGCCTGGACAACATGAGGCAGCTACAGAGGACAGCCACCAGGAGGCAACGTTGTATCACTATCACCTGGACATGATGTGCTTTACATCTGCCAGGCAGGGGCACCCTCATTTACACATACTGTGTGTTTGGGGCAAATCCAACACATCACTGAGTACCACTCTTGATATTTTCAAACATGGTGGTGGCTGCATCATGTTATATGTATGCTTGTCATCGGCAAAAACTAGGACGTTTTTTTTTATTTTTATAAACAGAATAGAGCTAAGCACAGTCAAAATCCTAGAGGATAACCTGGTTCAGTCTGCTTTCCAACAGACACTGGGAGACGACATCACCTTTAAGCAGGACAATAACCTAAAGCATAAGGCCAAATATACACTGGAGTGGCCTAGTTAGAGTTTTGATTTAAGTCAGCTTGACAATGGCTGTCTAGCAATGATCAACAACCAACTTGACAGAGCTTGAAGATTTTTTTTCAAGAAGAATGTGCAAATATTGTGCAAAGTTTCTAGAGACCTACCCAGAAAGACTCACCGCTGTAATCGCTGCCAAAGATGATTCTAACATGAATTGACTCAGGGGTGTGAAGACTTATGTAAATGAGAGTTCTGTATTTAATACATTTGCAAACATTTCTAAAAACATTTACTTTTTCATTATAGGGTATTGTGTGTAGAAGGGTGAGATAAAAATATTTTAAAAACATTTTGAATTCAGACTGTAACAACAAAATGTGGAATAATTCAAGGAGTATGAATATTTTCTGAAGGCACTGCATGTGATCGTGTGAAATTATTTATTTTCAAATACAATCTTTTTGGGCTTAGTTGTGTCCCTGTACAGGGACCAAATCAAGCGGAAATTTCAGAGCGCCAACTAATAGTACTCGATACAACTCAAACTTTCATTAAAACACACATGCAAGGTACTCAATTAAAGCTACACCCATTGTGAATCTAGCCAACATGTCAGATTTGTCAAATGCTTTCGGACGAAAGCATAAGAAGCTATTATCTGATAGCATGCAACCCCCGAAATAACCAAAGGGGACGTAAACAGAAATAATTAGCGTAGCCGGCGCTACACAAAACGCAGAAATAAAATATAAAACATTCATTACCTTTGACAAGCTTCTTTGTTGGCACTCCTATGTCCCATAAACATCACAATTGGGTCTTTTTTAGATTAAATCGGTCCATGTATACCCAAAAATGTCCATTTATGAAGCCCGTCTGATCCAGGAAAAAGCACCTTTTCAAAACGCAACGTCATTTTTTTTTACATTAAAAAAGTTGCCTATAAACTTTGACAAAACACTTCAAACTACTTTTGTAAACCACCTTTAGGTATTAATAAACATTAATAATCGATTAAATTGATCACGGGCTGATCTGTATTCGATAGCAGCAAGTCTTGAAATCATCGACCATTTTCTCCCTTTCATAACTTCCTTCGGTGTACCCCAAGACAGGAAGTGCCTATTCGTCATCCCACCAAGGATAAACCAGAACTGAATTGCCAGTACTGGTGACATCGTGTGGAAGCTGTAGGCATTGTAAACGGGACTCTATCTATTTTCCCTGGCCATAGACAATTCAGAGACTGGCGGATGGATATTTTTTTTGTTAACAGATTTCCTTGGGGTTTTGACTCCTAAACACGTTCTGTTATAGCCACAGACATGATTTAACCAGTTTTAGAGACTTCAGAGTGTTTTCTATCCACACATACTAATCATAAGCATTTACTATATTCCTTGCATGAGTAGCAGGATGTTGAAATTTTGCACGATTTTTAACAAAAAGCTGCAAAAAAAAAAAAATTGCAGCCTCCTAACAGGTTATGTAAATGAGAGTTCTGTATTTAATACATTTGCAAACATTTCTAAAAACATTTACTTTTTCATTATAGGGTATTGTGTGTAGAAGGGTGAGATAAAAATATTTTGAATTCAGACTGTAACAACAAAATGTGGAATAAGTCAAGGAGTATGAATATTTTCTGAAGGCACTGCATGTGATCGTGTGAAATTATTTATTTTTGGGCTTAGTTGTGGTCAATTTGCAGTGTACAAATTATTATCATTATGTTCCGGCCTCCTGACCATCCATTTCGACAAGGATCGGCCTGCGGCTGAATCTAGGTGCCTGCCCCTGTTGCAGAATTAAGCAATAAGGCCTGAGGGGGTGTGGTATACGGCCAAATACCATGGCTAAGGGCTGTTCTTATGCACGATGCAACGCAGTGCCTGGACACAGGCCTTAGCCGTGGTATATTGACCATATATCACAAATCCCCGAGGTGCCTTATTGCTATTATAAACTGGTTACCAACATAATTAGAGCAGTAAAAATAAATGCTTTGTCATACCCATGGTATAGTCTGATATACCATGGCTTTCAGTCAATCAGCATTCAGGGCTCAAACCACCCACTTCAATATATATTATCACTATAGACAAAAAAAGATTATTTTAACAATGATAATTTGTCAAAAGCTTTTTAATTACTTTTGTATTGTATACAATTACATAAAATTATATTGCACTCAATAGATCTACCTACAAAGTTGCTGAATTTGTAGTTTACCTGACTCTGGCTGCTGCGTTGCCTCCAAGAATTTCTGGAATGCCTAAAGTGTCCCCGGGCAGATCCTTTGTCACAATATCCTCTAATGCTTGTCCCCAGCAGGTGGTTTGCAGTTTCAAACAGTAATGTAAAACTAGGTCAAGACAAATAGCATGTTTGCTTTGTCCCAATCACTCAAAAGTTGTGACCTCTTGACCTATCGAAAGGCCTTAGTCATGTTAATGAAACACTTGACTTTCACAATAAGTTACTTTTTCCCCCATCACTCACTAACCAACTAACCCTTTTCTCCCACTACCCCTCCCCGGTTCCCTTTCAATGACTCAAATCTCAGTGATTCAAAGGAGCTTCCTTGATGGCTACTGACACTTAATGTTAAACCTAGAACAAGGGCAAGCCTGCGAACCTCTCTTTTTCTCTTTATCCATTTAGTCTGGGCAAAAGAGAGGAACACATGTCAGAAGGATTGTTAATGATGGAGAAGCAGAGAACAGGTCAAAAGGAATGGAAAAGGTGTCTGTGTTTAGAGTGTTCTGTATGGTAAGGGAGTGCGTCTGATCGTTGGGACCGGGCTGACTGGTCTAATCTGGTTACGCTCCGAGAGCTTAGTGACGCTACCTCAGGTCACCCCTTCATAATCTCAAGCCTGTCCATTTCCCATGTTCACCATGAACTCGCCCAATTCTCTCAAAACACTCCACTTTCCCCTATGGCCCTACTTGTGAGCGTGCTCTCGTTCCCTGAATCCAAAACCAACCCCAAGCCCCTCCTGTATGGCTGGGGGGGAAATGTTGTCAATCTAAAGGAAAGAAGCTATTACCGTAACACTTATCCAATCCTCTCAGATCTACATTAGTGGCTCGGGTGTTGGGGCTAGAGGCCAATTTGGAATTCAGAAACAATCTCCTTTCTTACCTTAGTTCCCCTAGCTCAGTGTTCCTTCCCAACTCCCCACAGTAGACAGAGGTGCATTCATGTCATATCCACATCTGTCACTGTGATGTCAAACACTGAACCAGCTTTCCAGAAATACACAAATGGCAAGTGAAATACAGACACCCATAAGAAATTAAGGGTCTGTCCGCTAGGGGGGGTAGGAATGTGTGTCTGTCCCAACCCCTAGAGGGAGGCTACAGGACCTCCCCAGCTGTTCATGGGTCAGGTTGAACAGAACACGTTGGTTCTATGATCCCCTGGCACATGTCCCACATCAGCAGTCCTCTTTTTTTCCTTCATTCACAGAGGCAGGGAGGAATGGCACCGGGGGTGTAGAGCAGAGTAGTCATCTTTGCAGTCTCCCTCTCGTGCTCTCTCCCGGGCCTGCACTGTCTGAGCAGCTGCCAGCATGACTCCTTCTGCCGACGCACTCCCCCACCCCAAGCCTGTGACAGGTGTGCAAGAAAACACCGGGGTTGAAAACTGTGCTTCCAAACAGTCTGACTGGCCCACATATTTACTCATATAATGTAAACAACCAGGCCTTGCAATGTCTCTGTACACAGTCTTTATTTACATGATACAATTATGCTGTAATGCTGGGTAGCAAGATTATGTCATTCATAAATATCCGTTTTTTTTGTACAAATTTGCATAACTAAAAGGAAAAAACTGAAATGGATACCTTTGTTTTTAAGGGTAAAAACCTCATCCCTATGGGAGAAGAAAAATCTACACAGGACACACTTGTATCAATGTTTCACACAGCCAAGGATAGTCTCACACACACACGCGCTGCTCTAGATCAGTCACACAGACCAATAAGGGAAAGAAAGCTGAAAAGATCCGTTGGAATCCAACTCTGGAATCTAGTTATCAAAATCTCAGTTCTGCCATGCTCCTGTAGCCTTGGAAACATGTGCAGAGCTACGGGATATTTTGCTTCACACAATCTGACACCCATGTGTTCACTCAAACTCACTGAACACGCACACCAAAATCAACACAAAGCAAGGCTGTCTCATATACCCTAACTTCACAACTGCACTGAATACATGTGCTAATATCAGTACTATGTTAATGTATATAAAAAACAGGGATTAAACATGTCTCTCAGCAGATACAATAATGACCAAACAATTCATTCAGATATTTTACATGATTTAAGATATTACTGCATGGGGTTGCTCTCCCATTCACCTCCCCCATATAGCCAATAAAAACAGATGGGTAGTGCCTAAGTCTCACCCAGAGAACTGCACCAGGGTCAATGCACGCAAGCCTCTGCCGAGACCACAGTTGGGAGATTCTGACCTTAGATTAGTCTAGGATCTCCTTGACTAAAAGTCCTGTCCCACATGATAGTTGGTAAAAATGTGTTTTTGTACTCCTTCTCACACCTCTTACAATGACCATAAAGACGGGCCACGGCGTTCGGGTGATCAAACAGAAATAGTGCCTAAGGACTGCTTTAAAAATGTCAGAGGTAACCCATTCCTCTGGAAATAATGAAGTGATTGTAAGGGGAGACGATAAGGAAAAAGCTTCACGTGGACATTGTGATGAGGAGAAACATGACCTGCTGCTGTGGTAGGCAGGTCACAGTCTGGGGGATAAAAGCCCACCTGCATTTTGGGAGAGCATTTTGGGAGATAGTCATACCTATCTGACAACTGACCCGACTGACACTAATGGGAACGGAACGTAGAAATGGAGATTCAACTGAACCCGTCGGGATACTGCATGTGCACACAACTTTAGAAAAGAATAGCTGTTGGCTATTTGACAACAAAGTGGCCAAACAGCTCACGGGCCATATTTGGGATAGAACGTCCAGATAGATATAGGTTCTGCAGAACAGATACGTCTCTCCTGGGAAAGTTACCCTGGGCTGCTCTTTTAAAATCTTTTTTTTTTATATATATATACAGAATATCAGCAAAGAGGGAAAAAAATTATAATAAACGTAACAAAAAAGTGACCGTTCATGCATCTCCCCAACGGGCAGGATCTCTGTCCTTTCTCAAGGTTGTGACTTTAAAAATGACATCCTTTTGCCACTCGTGCCAGTGTTCATGTCAAGGGTTCGACATCATACTCTAGTCTCTGTGTGGATGGTTCTTAAGCCTATATTCTCTGGATCTTGTCAGCGACCACAACAGGGTTCTCCTTGCGGATCTTGGCAGCTGCCTCAGCCTTGTAGTCGTAAGGACAGTTGTGCTTGTCGGAGTACCGATGGACACCACAGAACAGGTTCCCACAGCGACAGTCGAACCCTGGAGTAGAGTAGAGATTAGAGGGGAACCACAGTATGAACCAAACACCAACTCAATAAGAATTAACCTCTGATAAGACCAAACACACAGGAAGACTAGGGTTACATTCCAAACCACCTACGATGCAGTCGCATTGCGCAGATGACCAGATAAATAATAGATATTGATGGGGTTCCTGCGTGTTACACACCATTTATGCATAGTAGAGATCTGAGGCCAATCACAAATGCGGAAGTAGTGTTTTACATTGCAGAAATGCCATCAGTATGACTTGACTATTTGTGTAACTGCAGTGTAGGTGGCCTGGAACATGGCCAACCTCTTTCGCAAGAAGGCATGACGTCGTATGCATTGCTCAACCCTGTCATCCCACTTCATTTGAGAAGCACCACGTCCTGCTGTGGCACGCTCACCTGTGAGGCCCACCCTCTTGCGGCACATGAAGCACTTATTCTTCTTGGGCTTGGGGGTGTCCTCCTTGGCCTCGTCGCCGCTGGCCTTGACGGGGCTAGACGCAGTAGGCTGACTCACAACTGAAGTAGAAAACAGAGGAGAAAAGCACTTAAATATATACTTCTTTCAGTCTTCGGATTCAAATAGAACTGTTCCTGTGTTATTTTCTGAGGCAGTCTCAGCACTCACATACAAGGTATTTTTAATCTGGTTTATTTTAGGCAGCCTCCGTGTTTGAGGCTGTATGTAAAACCACAGTTGATTGCAAAGTATACAAGTCAGGGTGCATCGAAATAGCCAATGCTAAAGTGGGTCGAACAGAGCAATGTTTCCCTCTAGAAGTGTGTTTTACCAGGCTCTAGGGAATCTGGGTTATCCTCTCTTGAGATGCTCATCTCGGTCATTTGTTGAGTCACTGGAAGAGAGCCTTGAATAGTTCTGCAGAGTGGGCGAATGACAGAAAATGATAAGTTACAGATATGAGAGCGCATAAAGCAATAAGAGATCCATTGTAGCACATGCGGACAAACAAGCACACCTTACCTAGCCATGTCTGTAGCAGAGCCGGATGAAGGGTCTACTTTGGCAAGACTGGCCTCTAGCCTCTGGATGGCTGAGGCCTCAGAGGTAGGACTACCGACTGCTCCTGTGACACAGCAAAAGCAAAACATCAACCTCAGATGGGAGACGAAACTCAATTTTGGTTCAACGGTTTCCACTCAAGAGTGCAGCTGGTCCATAACGTGTATGCAAATTAGCGTTATCGCGATACCAGAATCGCAATACTCCGAGGTATCTTGGCAATGAAACAAAACATGAAGTGGGCTAAATTTCCTGAGAAAAACAGTCCTATTGTTGGAAACAAGCAGCCTCACCCAGAATCACATGTTTCCTTTCCAAGCAATAGCACATAATGTGTCATACAGTAGGTTTTTTTAAAGGACCAAATAGTATCTTAGTATCGCAATACTGGTATCGTGACAATCCTAATGCAAATAGTGATTTTTAGGGGTGGAGGGAGGGGGACGCACTGTTTGAAATAGATTTGTGTGGTCAGTAAGAGAGAGGGTGGAGGGGGAACTTACCCATTGGGCTAAGTTGGCTTAAGCTGCAGTCACTACTCTGCTGTCGGTTCAGATGCTCCTTGTAGCAGACCGAGCACATGCCGTTGTTTCTGGGGTTGCCATAGAAACCACAGCCAGTGGCACAAAGCACAGGCGTCAGGCTCGGGTTCGTCTCTTGGGCCATCGCTGTCAACAAATGGGAGCAAGGTGCCTTGTTAGTGTGGGAGTATGTGTGTGTGTCTGCATGCGTAACAGTGTGTCTTAGGTGACCAAATGTAGGTGGTGGTTAGGCACATACATTTGAAAATAACATACTAGGAAGGAACATTAAAACTAATGAAGAAACAGGGGGGGGGGGGGGGGGGTAAATAAAAAAATACATCCATTGAAGCAAGAATTCTACTACCAAAGTTAGAGGGTTGAAATTCCCCGTTGTGCACAAGAAAACAGAACGAACAGCGAGTCGAATTAGGCCTAAGACTTTCAGCTCCACTCCTTGGCAGGAGCTGCTCACATCAACAGGAGTCAGGACGAGGATGTGTCATTACCATAAATGACTAGGCCTATAATAGTGTCAGCTGTTCCTCCTCCAGCTTGTCACGATTAAGCACATGTTGATTGATATTTATTTACAATGTTCACCACCTGTGTGTGACAAGGACAGAATAGTGCCAATAGGGGGAGAATAGACCGAGGAGTCACATTTGCTGATCAGTTTTCGTCAAACAACGTTCCGCGTTGGATTGTCATTAACCCTCGAAGGTGCTGTAGCAAGACAGAGATTCTCTGGAACTTTTGTATACTTTTTAGCCAGTAGTTGTCAAAGCAGTGCTCATAAGCCAAAAGTGATCACTGTTTACTATGTCACATACAGTGCATTTGGAAAGTATTCGAACCCTTGGCTTTTTCCTCATTTTGATACGTAACAGCCTTATTCTATAAATGATTGAATTAAATTTTCCTCATCAATCTACACACAATACCCCATAATGACAAAGCTATAAAACAGATTTTTATAAATGTTAGCAAATTTATTAAAATAAATAAAAACTGAAATATCACATTTACATAAGTATACAGACCCTTACTCAGTACTTTGTTGAAGCACCATGGCAGCGATTACAACCTTGAGTATGACGCTACAAGCTTGGCACACCTGTATTTGGGAAGTTTCTCCCATTCTTCTCTGCAGATCCTCTCAAACTCTGTCAGGTTGGATGGGGAGCGTCGCTGCACAGCTATTTTCAGGTTTCTCCAGAAATGTTCAATTGGGTTCAAGTCCAGGCTCTGGTCAGGCCACTCAACGACATTGAGACTTGTCCCAAAGCCATTATTGTGTTGTCTTGGCTGTCTGCTTAAGGTTGTTGTCCTGTTGGAAGGTGAACCTTCACCCCAGTCAGAGGTCCTGAGCGCTCTGGAGCAGGATTTCATCAAGGATCTCTCCGTATTTTGCTCTGTTCATCTTTGCCCCGATACGGACTAGTCTCCAAGTCCCTGCTGCTGAAAAACATCCCCACAGCATGATGCTGCCACCATCATGCTTCAGCATAGGGATGGGGACAGGTTTCCTCCAGATGTGATGCTTGGCATTCAGGCCAAAGAGTTGAATCTTGGTTTCATCATACCAGAGAATCTTGTTTCTCATGGTCAGAGTCCTTTAGGTGCCTTTTTGGCAAACTCCAAGCGGGCTGTCATGTGCTTTTTATGAGGAGTGGCTTATGTCTGGCCACTCTACCATTACGGTCTGATTGGTGGAGTGCTGCAGAGATGGTTGTCCTTCTGGAAGGTTCTCCCATCTCCACAGAGGAACTCTGGAGCTCTGTCAGAGTGACCATCGGGTTCTTGGTCAGTTTGGCCGGGGGGCCAGCTCTAGGAAGAGTCTTCGTGGTTCCAAACTTCTCATTTTAAGAATAATGGAGGCCAATGTGTTATTGGTGACCTTCAATGCTGCATAAATGTTTTGGTACCCTTCCTCATATCTGTGCCTCGACCCAATCCTCTCTGAGCTCTGAGCTACGGGCAATTCCTTCGACCTTATGACTTGGTTTTTTGCTCTGACATGCGCTGTCAACTGTGGAACCTTATATGGACAAGTGTTTCCAAATCATGTCCAATCAATTTAATTTACCACAGGTGAACTCTAATCAAGTTGTAGAAACATCTCAAGGATGATCAATGGAAACAGGATGCACCGGCGCTCAAGTTCAAGTCTCATAGCAAAGGGTCAGAATACTTATGTAAACAAGGCATTGTTTATTTTATTATAAATTAGTTCAAATTTCTTCATTTGTCATTACAGGTTATTGTGTGTAGATTGTTGAGAGAACAAAAAATTTTCTTTTTAGAATAAGTAGAGTAACAAAATGTGGGAAAAGTCTAGGGGTCTGAATACTTTGCGAAGGTACTGCATGTGCAGATTTGGGCACCACCTCATTGCCATCTCTCTCGCTCTGCAATGTGTGCCTCTTGCTTGGGGTCACTCAAATGCTGAGGGGCTGAAACTCATTGGTTGAACTTGAATTGCTCGGGAGCTGGCCCATGTTTTCAAATTTGGGATTACATAGCTAATTAAGGTAAAACAGTAATTCTGCATGTACGAACTACACAGACACATCCAGCCCAAAGTTGGAGGTAAAAGAAATACTTAGGGGCCAAAGTTCAGGAGCATGTCTTAAAGTTCCAGGTACTGAACGGGTAATTTTGCAAGAGAAATAAACAGATTTACATTATAGATGACGATAACATTTTAAAAAAAATGCTCTGCCAGGAAGGGGCCACAGCAGCCTGCTCAGAACATTCAGAGAGGTCAGTGTCATGGCCCTGCAAAGATGCGAAGGACAAACATAAAATTCTGACAGCCCTTTGCACTCTCCAACCCCATAGTGTAGGCCCCAACCTCCACCAAGGTGGCCTGTCACGTAAGGATTTCCTTAGAAAAGCCTCTTCGACTGTATCACGTGTCTGCCTGCTGACTGCAAAGCCCCCTGCAAGCACCACAATTGTTGACGTTGCCTAGTTTACACTAGTTACCACAGCCACAAGGCCATATTTATTTATTTTTTCCTCCAAAAGCGAAATTGTATAAACAGGTGGTGTTTTTATGACTTTGTGGTGAAGAACATGTTGCCTGGGCCAAAATGTTCGATTGTCACGGGCGGTACTGCACGACAACCTGTTTGCCACCTGGATATGCATGGAACACAAATGCTCTCATTCATCGCTTTCTCAAAGAGAAATAAATAGCATTTGCAAGCAATCATACATTTTCCTGGAAACACAAAATAGCGAGTATTTTTGCTTCACTGTCATTGACATCTGTCGGGGAGCAGCAGGGTCTATGAGGCGACGTCAATCAATGTGCTCCACATGCGTCCACCACTCCAGAGCCTGTAGTGACTATTAGCTAGGCTAATTTGTTTAAACTAATTAATGCAATCAACACGAAACAAAACACGCATTAATGTGTCTGACTGTAGCCTAAGCACACCCTTGGGGGTGGCTTATTAATTGGCACAATGTGGTTATTCACGACAGATTTACCTAGATATACCACACATTTAAAGAAATTACTCTAAAACTAGCCTACAGATGGACTAAATGGCCAACATTACGTGGACACCTGCTCGTCGAACATCACATTCTAAAATCATTAGCGTTAATATAGAGTTGCCCACTCTTCTGGAAAGGCTTTCCACTAACGTTAGATGTTGGAACATTGCTGCGGGGTGTCCTAGCTACTATACATGGTCTTGGTCAGACAACGAACAACATGAAATATATTGATTTGGCCCAAAACCACCGAGTCACGCTACAGTTAAAAAGTGCTAGGTACGAGACAAGAGTTAGCCAGCTAACTAACGTAGGTTCGCATGACAAGCAACATATTCGAGAGCAAAGGCAATAATAGTGCTTTGTCGGACACTCGTCTAGAACAAATTAACACCACAACAATTGAACTAACAATGTTCTGTAAACTAGATTAGTGAATTAGATCCAGGCCATGTTTTGACCCTTGTTCTTTTGTGCTTTCTTTGTCTGCTAACCATCTCTTCCTGTTGTTTGGCCGTGTTTTGATAACGTTAGCGCCTCCATTACTCAAATGAATCTTTGCACCTAGGCTGGCACCCTAATTCTTTTTGTGCATGTCCGAATTCAATGTTAACATTTCCTTAGGCGTTCAAATGAAACTCATTGAAATCAACCAGCATCAACTAACATGCTATCAATTCTCAAAAACTGGTTAGCAATTGCAACTAGCTGTCAACTAGTATCGTTTTAGATGATTTTTTTTTCTCAAATAAAGTACAACCACAGAGAATTAGCTTATATGTCGCTATTTTACCCGTTGTCTCGAAAACCGATACTATAGCATACATGGCTAGCTAGCGACCCTCCCTCCCTGACTTGCTTTTTCCCCCAGGCCCAGCCAGACTGGTCACGTTCGAAGGCTTGTGATATGTTCAGCGAGGCGGTGGTGACAGCTTTTGCTCGCTATACCTTGTTTACCAGAGGCTAACGACCAAGTTGGGCATCTCCGGCGCGGCCCACGCTTGCATTGCGTCCTACCTGACAGGTCGCTCCTACCAGGTGGCGTGGCGAGAATCTGTCTCCTCACCACGCGCTCTCACCACTGGTGTCCCCCAGGGCTCTGTTCTAGGCCCTCTCCTATTCTCGCTATACACCAAGTCACTTGGCTCTGTCATAACCTCACATGGTCTCTCCTATCATTGCTATGCAGACGACACACAATTAATCTTCTCCTTTCCCCCTTCTGATGACCAGGTGGCGAATCGCATCTCTGCATGTCTGGCAGACATATCAGGGTGGATGACGGATCACCACCTCAAGCTGAACTTCGGCAAGACGGAGCTGCTCTTCCTCCCGGGGAAGGACTGCCCGTTCCATGATCTCGCCATCACGGTTGACAACTCCATTGTGTCCTCCTCCCAAAGTGCTAAGAACCTTGGCGTGATCCTGGACAACACCCTGTCGTTCTCAACCAACATCAAGGCGGTGGCCCGTTCCTGTAGGTTCATGCTCTACAACATCCGCAGAGTACGACCCTGCCTCACACAGGAAGCGGCGCAGGTCCTAATCTAATAGAATTTATCCTGTGAAACATGTTTTGGAAAGTTAAGCTGAATAACTGATTTCTGTGGAATGGAGATGGGGCGGCAGGGTAGCCTATTGGTTAGAGCGTTGGACTAGTAGCCGGAGCTGACAAATCTGTCGTTCTGCCCCTGAACAGGCAGTTAACCCACTGTTCCTAGGCAGTCATTGAAAATAAGAATTTGTTCTTAACCGACTTGCCTGGTTAAATAAAGGTATAAAAGACACTTTTGCACGTGTTTTTCCTGTATTTGTAGTATAATTTTGTTACAAAAAAAAATATGACCAGGTTTATGGTTTATGTCAGAAATTCAGATAAAGATGTAGTATATTTAAATCAACTGCTAATACTAGGTAAATTTCATATTAAACAAATGGTCCAATTCAAAACTTGTTTAAACTCATTTATAAAGTTATGGCACTACTTTAACTAAAATTTTAAAAAAGGCAATCAACTTGTATTATTAATGAATATGATTTTTTTGTTTAGGATTCCTGGCAATGTAAATAGTTTGCATGTGACTATTCCTCTTTTATTTGTTAACAAAAATATATATATATTTAAATACTATATATACCCACATTAGCTTTTCTTGACAACATTAAAAACACCTAGGACTACCTTAGCCTACCTTCAGAAAACCTATAAGATAATGAAATTGACAAGGAAATGATGAAGGGGACAGCTATGCTTATTGTATGAAGATAAAATTGACAATGATTCAAATAGAAACAAACACACGTCCATAGAAAAATGGCCATAAGCCCATTCATCAGCGACACCGATTAGAGGGGGAGTGTGTTAGAAAGATTTCTCAAATACTGTGAGGAACTATGATTTGAATGGATGTATAAAACATTTATAAAAGGGATTAATTGACTTAATGTGTGAGAAGGAAAAAAATAATAATAGAAAAATGACTGAAGCCTAGCTAAGTACTTCCCTACATTTGTGAGAAGCAGGCCAGGTACTTCCATGCGTGCATATTCCGTCAACATTAAGAGGACTTGTTGCATATTAACGTCTTCATCCATAACACGTTATTCAATTAAAGTCACAGCCATAACAAAATAAACTATTGAGAACTTGCATGCAGATTTCTGCAAAAATATACACAAAACCCCAAACAATGCAAGCAGAGCAGAATTAGGACCATCTGGAAGTTATCCAAATCCAGAAGAGCTGTTAAATTCTACATCCACCTAAAAGGAAGCAACGCCCACATTCCACCAAAGTCCACACCTACAGCGAGAGAAGGATGAACTTAGAGAGGAAGTCTCCTCAGCCAGCTGGTTCTGAGGCACTTTGTTCAAATACAAATAGACCCCACAGAGCCCAAAGGACAGCAACACAATTAGACACAACCAAATTATGAGAAACCAAAAAGATCATTATTTGACACACTAGAAAAGAACCATCCCACCCTCCAAAAAAAACAGCAAATTGGAATGCTACCTGGACCTAAACAGAGAGTACAGTGGCAGAATACCTGACCACTGTGACTGACCCAGAATTATTGAATATGTACAGACTGTGCAATGCCTTGCTATTGAGAGAGTCACCTGGCTCGAGAGAAGACAGGTTATTGTGCCCGCAAAATGAGGGGGAAACTGATCTGCCCTTCCTAACATCCTGCCAAATGTGTAACCACATTAGAGATACATATTTCCCACAAAGCCACAAAGAATGTGAAAACAAATCGAACATTGATAAAATCCCCATCTCTTAGCCCAAAATTCCACACTGTGCAATCACGTCAACAATATCTGGCCCATTGCCATGTGAAAAGGGCAACCAGTGGAACACAATAATTCTAAATAGTAAATAACACAAATAGCAGAATGTAAGTGAACAGATATTGGTACTAGAACTATTTGAACATTGCTAAAAAACTGTACATAGTGAATATTATAACACTTGTAATGTATTTCTCTTTTTGAAACCAAGTAGTGCAATATTAACTTAAGTTATTTGTTGATGTTGCTTTGAGTGTTCACTTATGTTGATTTCACTTGCTTTGGCAATGCAAACGTGTTTCCCATGCCAATAAAGCCCCTTTGAATAGAATATTGAGAGAGCGAAAACTAGAGAAAGAGAGGAAGTAGGCTAAGCGAGCGAGTGAGCAAATGTAAGGGAAGAAAGAAGGGAAGAACAGAACTGACAGGAGAGCTCAAGGAGGAAGCAGTCAGGCTATAAGCAAATTCGGTCTTGTGTACTTTGTGTTCTGTACTATTTTTCCACTTAAGAGGACCTGATGCTACATACCCGACTGTACATTAGTAATAGCTGCTCCCAGCAGTGGAGGCTGCTGAGAGGATGGATCATAATGTCTTAAATGGTGTCAATGGAATGTTTGCTACCATTCCATTGACTCCATTGCAGCCATTATGAGCCGTCCTCTCCTCAGCAGCCGCCACTGGCTCCCAGTCATGTCAATCGGAACTGAAGATTGACTGGTTACCCTCAGACGGAGGACACTACTGCCATTGTGTGCAGGGCATTGTCGCCCCATACCAAATGACTTTACAAACCACGAGTTAATAAAACCACTTACTGTGTGGGTTGCCCTATGGTGTGTGTGTGTGTGTGTGTGTGTGTGTGTTCAATGCTGGGGAAGAGACCTTCCTTTTGTCTCCAATCAATAATATGATTGATTAGGAAGTTTGTCGTTTTCACTTCCTGGGGCACAGGCTGTTGCCGGGGTAGCATTGGGTCTCAGTAGAGATCCTATAAAATTCTGTCTGAAACCTCACTGGAGATCTGTTGCTAGGCTACCAGTCAATATTAGACTTAGGAGGATTGACTGCTGGAACACCTCCAAGTCCAATTGAAAAGAAAATTATACAGCACTATTCTATAGGAGTGGACAGCCCTCCCAACCACAGCAGGCTCACACTGAGAAAACAAAACCCTTTCAGTTCCAGAATCTCACAAACGGGTGGCAACAATTTCACAAAGTGTATACTACACACTGAACGTGTGTACGCATCCTACTTGCGTACACAACGCAATCACACCAGTCTTATGAAAGCAATTTCGATAAAGTGGTCTTATCTAGGACATGGTTCGTTAAACAGGTTGTCCTCGGTCCATCCCAGTCCGGATCTCAGCCTACTTCCCTCGTCCCTATAGTCTCCCTCTCTCTGGGTGGTGAAGAGAGGAGATGGTGTTACCGACACACCCAGGTGTGGGGCCTCAATGCCTTAACACGGATACTGGCTGTACGCCCTATACCCTAGGACAATATGCAACAATAAAGAGTGTGTGTACACACCGGAAAAGCGGTCTGCTGACGGTGTGGGACACACCTTCTGACTCATGACTGAGTCACCCGACTACTCAGGTAAAAAAAAAAAAAAATTTTTAAAGACGACCTCACCCTACACACACTAGGGCTGTCCCTGACTAAATAAGATCTTAGTCGACCAAGAGTTCTGCTCTTTCGACCAATCGATTGGTCTACATTTAAATAAAACTTGTATTTTTCCATATATTGAGCATGTCTGATGCTTTAAGCACACGGATTAAATAATTAAGAAAAACTACTAGAGGGAGTACAAACAGCAATTGATTTGATTGTGCAGGGCTCAGAATTGCTGCCTGCGCTGTGTTAAAAAAACAAAAAACAGTGAGTGACAAGAACCCATCGTCTCCCTCCTCCCTGCTGCAGCGACCACCATAGAACAGCAAAGTGTTCATCCCACTGTCAGTGTTGCTGAAACGGCAACATAATTACAGTCATTTGACTGAAAAGCTCTGTACCGAAATCATTCATTTGTTGAGGGGAAAAAAAAAACATTCCCTATTCCCTCAACCCTGGCGCGCTTCACGTGACATATATCACATGCACATGACCAAAGGCCGAGTCGCACAGGACTCGTATTACTAGAGAACATTGGTCATGTAATCATTACTCCAGAATGTTTGTTATTCCAGAGGACGATTCAGATGGGATTTGGTTTAGTTTATTATTTTTTTAACTGCCCCCTATAATTCTTATTTCTGGTCAATAAATTAACAGTTCTGACAGAAGCCTGGAGGTTTTTAATTCTAGGGATGAATATACATTATTTTAACATGTTGAGAGGGTTAGGGCAACACTGATAACTTGAGAACCAAGCTCAAGTTTCTAAACCATCTTTGGTTTACTGTCTCTATAATATTTGAATTGAGGAAGTGTGATCATAAATCATCATGATATTTTGGTGATCTTCAGTTCAGATGTGAACTAAATGCAATTGAGATGAGTTTTAACGCTATGGATGAGAAAGTTTGTATTCTGCTTTAATATCTATTAACCGCAAGGGTTGAATTAAATAGGCTTAGGGTTCTTTACTGATGCATTTGACAAGATTAAATTCAGACGCACAAAACAAACAAAAGCATTCAAGGTGAGAGTTCATATACAAATGTCCTACATGAAGCCTAAGTTAATGCGCAGCACTTAGTTCAACTTATCGAATCAGTTATTGTTTTCTTACGCAAACACCTGTCAAACACTTCTTTCAACACAGGAATGTCTATTTGTACAGGACTAGTATTATGAGAGGACCATGGAGTTATCAAATAAATAAATAAATATATATACTGGCTGGAATAGTTACTCTCCTGCCATGTAAAGATTACTGACGGGCCTCTCGAGTGGCACAGTGGTCTAAGGTATTGCAGTGTTAGCTGTGCCACTAGAGATCCTGGTTCGAGTCCAGGCTCTGTCTCAGCCGGACATGACCCGGGAAGATCCACTGGGTGGCGCACAATTGGCCCAGCTTCATCCGGGTTAGGCCGGCAGGGATGGCTTTGTCCCATCGCGCTCTAGGGACTCCTGTGGCTGGCCAGGCGCATGCATGCTGGCACGGTCGCCAGGTGTACAGTGTTTCCTATGACACATTGATGTGGCTGGCTTCTGGATTAAGCGGGCATTTTGTCAAGAATCAGTGTGGCTTGGACACACAGCTCTTGACCTTAGCCTCCCCCGAGTCCGTAAGGGAGTTGCAGCGATGGGACAATTTGATACCATGAAATTGGGGAGAAAAATATACAATTACTGACTGGCAGATTCGGACGGGGCTAAAATTACAGATTTGGCGTTTTGTGCTCATAATTACATTACCCGACCTCCCCCAGTAAAACTAATCCCATCCGAAGAGGGCACAATATGGCCTGGAGAAGGTTGATCAAGGATCTCTGTACTTTGCGCCGTACATATTTCCCTTGACCGTGACTAGTTTCCCAGTCCCTACAGAAAAACATCCCTGCAGCATAATGTTGCCACCACCATGTTTCACGTTCGGCATTCTGGCCAAAGAGTTCAATCTTGGTTTCTTCAGACCAGATTATGTTTTTTCATCATGGTCTGAGAGTCCTTTAGTTGCCTTTTAGCAAACTCCATGCAAGCGGTCATGCGCCTTTTTACTGAAGAGTGGCTTCGGTCTGCAGAGATGGTTGTCCTTCTGGAAGGTTCTCCCATCTCCACAGAGGAACTCTGGAGCTCTGTCAGAGTGACCATCGAGTTCTTGGTCACCTCCCTGACCATCGAGTTCTTGGTCACCTCCCTGACCAAGGCCCTTCTCCCCTGATTGTGCAGTTTGGTGGGGATGCAAGTTCTAGGAAGAGTCTTGGTGGTTCCAAACTTCTTCCATTCTTTAAAATGGTCACTGACAAAGCTCCAGAGTTCCTCTGTGTTCTTGGGGACCTTCAATACTGCAGACATTCTCCTCACTTTTGTTAGACAATAAGGCAAGGGCTGTTTCATCTCATTCTATTGCTGCCTCTGCCGCATTGATCAACACTAATATGAAGTTAACCTTGTTATTATGCACATAGCAACATGGTCTAGGAAAAGGCACCAATTCAACAGCGCAATGATGCGTTTCAGAACCGTGGACAGTGACCACTAACCAACCCGGGACAAAGCACATTTATTTTATAACACAATTATACTTTTTTAGTGTTGCACCATTGTTCTTATGTAACAAAGATATATAATTTCAGTAGCATGTTTTAGACTGATCCCCATGGCCTCCACAATGGATCAGTCCACTCAGACAGGTGTCTTGTATAGAGGTGGGACGATTAATTAGGGCCGATTTCAAGTTCTCATAACAAATAAAAAAAATATATATATATATATATATATATATATTTAAAAAATAAATAAAAATAATCGGTAAATCTGCATTTTTTGGAAGGCGATTGTTTTGCAATCCACGAGGAGACCGAGTGGCAGGCTGACCACCTGTTACGCAAGTGCAGCATCAAAAGGACCTTGTGACTGCAAGGAGCCAAGGTAAGTTGCTAGCTGTCCTGTTGGAAGGTGAACGTTCGCCCAGTCTCAGGCCCTGAGCGCTTTGGAGCAGGTTTTCATCAAGGATCTCTCTGTACTTTGCTCTGTTCATCTTTCCCTCGATCCTGACTAGTCTCCCAATCTCTGCTGCTGAAAAAGATCACAGCATGATGCTGCCACCACCATGCTTTACCGTAGGGATGGTGCCAAGTTTCCTCCAGATGTGATGCTTGGCATTCAGACCAAAGATTTCAATCTTGGTTTTATCAGACCAGAAATCTTGTTTCTCATGGTCAGAGTCTTTAGTTGCCTTTTGCCAAACTCAAAGCGGGCTGTCATGTGCCTTTTACTGAAGAGTGGCTTCCGTCTGGCCACCCTACCATAAAGGCCTGATTTGGTGGAAGGCTGCAGAGATGGTTGTACTTCTGGAAGGTTCTCTTATCTTCACAGAGGAGCGCTGGAGCTCTGTCAGTGTGACCATCGGGTTCTTAGTCACCTCCCTGACCAAGGCCCTTCTTTTCCGACTGCTCAATTTGTCTGGGCAGCCAGCTCTAGGAAGAGTCGTGGTGGTTCCAAACTTCCATTAAGAATAATTGAGGCCACTGTTCTTGGGGACCTTCAATGCTGCAAACGTTTCTTAGTACCCTTTTCTAGATCTTTGCCTCGATACAATCCTGTCTTGGAGCTTTACGGAAAATTCCTTCGACCTCATGGTTTCTTTTTTTCAATTTCGAGTCGCAGTTCCCTTCCCTGGAAGTGGATGGCGCCAAATGTTTATGTTTAAACTCGGACAAAACAGAGATGCTAGTTCTAGGTCCCATGAAATACACAGATCTTCTATTGGATCTAATAATTAGTCTTGGTGGTTGTACAGTCTTCGCAAATAAAACTGCGAAGGACCTAGACCTTACTCTGGACCCTGATCTCTCTTTTGATGGACATATCAAGACTGTTTCAAGGACAGCTTTTTTCCATCTACATGACACATACCAAAATAAAGTATTAAATAACTTCAGTTTGTGCTGTGTACGGCTGCTAGAATCTTGACTAGAACCAAAAAACTTTTTAAAAAATGGATCATATTACTCCAGGGCTAGCCTCTCTAAACTGGCTTCCTGTTAAGGCGAGGGCTGATTTCAAGGTTTTACTGCTAACCTACAAAGCATTACATGGGCTTGCTCCTACCTATCGTTCCAATTTGGTCCTGCCGTACGTACCTACACGTACGCTACGGTCACAAGACTCCATTTGTATGGAATGGTCTGCCTATCCATGTGAGGAACACAGACTCGGTCTCGACCTTTTAAGTCTTTACTGAAAGACTTATCTCTTCAGTTGGTCCTATGTTTGAGTGTAGTCTGGCCCAGGAGTGTGAAGGTGAACGGAAAGGCACTGGAGCGACAAACCGCCCTTCCTGTCTGCCTGGCGGTTCCCCTCTCTCCACTGGGATTCTCTGTCTCAAATCTTATTATGGGGGATGAGTCACTGGCTTACTGGTGCTCTTCCATGCCGTCTCTAGGAGGGGTGCGTCACTTGAGTGGGTTGAGTCACTGACATGATCTTCCTGGCGGGGTTCATGCCGTGGGGGAGATCTTCGTGGGCTATACACGGCCCTGTCTCAGAGCAGTAAGTTGGTGGTTTGAAGATAACCCTCTAGTGGTGTGGAGACTGTGCTTTGGCAAAATGGGTGGGGTTATATCCTGCCTGGTTGGCCATGTCTGGTGGTATCGTCAGACGGGGCCACAGTGTGTCCCGACTCCTCCTGTCTTAGCCTCCAGTAATTATGCTGCAATAGTTTATGGCTAGGGTCAGTATGTTATATCTGGAGTATTTCTCCTGCCTTGTCCTGTGTGAATTTCTCTCGGAGGACCTGAGCCCTAGGACCATGCCTCAGGACTACCTGGCCTGATGACTAGTTGCTGTCCCCAGTACACCTGGTCATGCTGCTGCTCCCATTTCATCTGTTCTGCCTACGGCTAAGGAAACCTGACCTGTTCCCCAGACATGCTACCTTATCCCGGACCTGCTGTTTTCGACTCTCTTTCTCTACCGCACCTGCTGTCTCTGAATGATAGACCTGCACACCTGTTGCACCCTCTCAAACACTGTGATTATTATATTTTGACCCTGCTGGTCATCTATGAACGTTTGAACATCTTGGCCATGTACTGTTATAATCTCAACCCGGCACAGCTAGAAGAGGACTGGCCACCCCTCAGAGCCTGGTTCCTCTCTAGGTTTCTTCCTAGGTTCTGTCCTTTCTATGGAGGTTTTCCACACCACTGTGGTTTTGCATTGCTTGCTGTTTGGGGTTTCAGGCTGGGTTTCTGTATAGCACTTTGTGACATCGACTGATGTGAAAAGGGCTTTATAAATACATTTGATCATAGCAAAGAGTCTGAATACTTCTTTCTGTACAATAAGTTGTTTCATTTTTTTTTCTCTCACAAACCTGTTTTAGCTTTGTCATTGTGTGTAGATTGATGAGGAAATGTTTTTATTTAATCCATTTTAGAATAAGGCTGTAACGTAACAATGTGGATAGGTCTGAATACTTTCCAAATGTACTGTTTGTTGAGGGTGTCTGTGTCATCTGACTATGCCTTAATGTTTTACAGTAGATCAATTATCAATGCATGGATAAATTATATTTAAATGAATTAACACCTTGTTGAGTCAGGCTCTGATTGTCTCTCTCTTGCGCTAATCAGCACCTTGTTTTTGGTTGCTTCTCATGTTGACAGATTGCCTTCATTGGGAGTGGGCAGGAAGTCGACAGTCTGTCACAGAAGTGGGGGTTTGAGGCCTTGGCTGTTACACAGCTTGGACAGTAGTGAGTGAAGAGTTCATCTTATGAGAGTAACACTGATTCCTAATTCCTAATCTATTTGTGACTGAAGTCCATTTTGTTGTCTGTAGTGAGTTCTTCATGCCAGGGATGGTGGACACCCACATCCACGCGTCTCAGTACAGCTATGCAGGCACAGCCCTGGACCTGCCCCTGCTACAGTGGCTCAACACGTACACCTTCCCAGTGGAGGCCTGCTACAAAGACTTGGAGTTCGCCCGCAACGTCTACACCCATGTCGTGGTGAGCGGTCTGAGCCAAACTAACAAACCTCAGCCTATAGAAGTAATCAGGGTCGTGTTCATCAGGCACCAAATGGAAGAAACAGACCTGGACTTGTCTAATAAGAAACACACAATGTTTTAAAATATATGCCGTTGCGCACCTGAATCAATCCGTCCCACTTGCATAGAGGATTATAGACCATTCTTATCCTTATTTTCTATTCTAAATCGTCTGTTATACTTATTTAAAGCCTTGTGTTGCAGAGGTTAATATTGCAATGATAATGGACACTCGGGAGCAGCAACTTTGGTTGCCGTCTTTAATTTCCCTTTGTGTCTATTTTCACTCGTTTTTTCGGAATTCACTGCAGGGCAGGGATAGGGATGCCAAAGGAGGGCCAATAGCAGGCTGCTATGGCCATTTTAATAAAGGTTAAAGAGAGCGTTTACGTATGTGAAGCTTTAGCTTATTTTAAATGACCTGCAGTGTAGCAAAAACAATACAAATGTGAAGTATTTAAGTTGCTTCCTTGGCTACTGTAAGGAAAGCTCACAGTGACAGTAGCATAGAAAATCTGATGAAATCTGGATACATTGTAACACATAGCAGGCTAGGGCAGGTGATATTTGCACTGATGGAGTGGTGTTTATGAACAATCGGGCCTGAATACTAAAACCATCTCTTGTCTATTTCAGAAAAGAACCCTGAGAAACGGTACCACTACGGCTTGTTACTTTGCCACCATACACACCGACGCTTCTCTCCTGCTGGGCCAAATCGCAAGTGAGAAAACAGACACAAACCTGCACACACTCTACCGCTCACTTGCACGATGGCTTAACATTGAAACATTGTACTTTGACCTGTTCCCAGTGTTCTTCTCGCCTGTTTAACTCTTGTTTATTACATAAGTACTAATGACAGAGGAAGGGAAGAACATGCTCTGTGATAAAAGAGCACGGGACATTATTTGACTGGCTGTAAACATTAACCTCAGTCACAATGTACAACTACCTGGAATACACACACACACACGCCTCCACTGCGTAAGTTGTTATGCAACAACTTATCAATCAGTCTCTTTTTTTTTTTAAGGGGGATTGGGACTCCACTCTTTCAAATGTGTTATATTTATTTAGACAGGAAAGTAGGGAGACTGACACCAGGGGATAGACTGTATTAAATGTGGTAGTGTGGGGATTATAACCTCGCTGCCGGGGGACACAATACAAGTGGTCTGGAGACAGCTGTGTTGACTGCTAGGCCAGCCTCCGGCACCCAGTCTCTCGCTATGTAGTTGGGTTATGTTGACCATGTTACATTTGTTATTTCACAGTGCAAACGTCATTGTGGGGGGAGTCTAGTGTGTAAATGTTTTGTTAACGCTTTGAGTCCCAGGCTGTAATCGGAAATATTTTTGTGCTTCTATACCAATGACGGTATAGGAATGGACAAAGCCGTCGATCACGTGACACCATTCATTTCTATGTGAAGACTCAATAGCACATTGAAGCCAAATGAAGTCGGTTAAGATAGCATCTCATGGATACATAACATGCGCAGTTTGAGCTAATTCAGGAAGTGGTGTTGCAGGCTAGCTCCAGTGCTGCCTCCCCTCAATGAGTAACTCAAATTGAAGGCTGGCCGGGGTACTGCAGGCTGCCATTAGCAACTAAATTGTCCTTCTAACTTCTATGATTTTTACAACATTATCGTTTGAAGGACTTGCATATGGTGTAGCAGTTATTGGTACCATGATTGTCTTCGAATTTGTATTTTATTTACATGAAGATTGACCACAAAAATGGCCATTTTCCCATTCACTATAATGGGGATCTTGTTTTCTGCAAGCAACGCCTGCAGTATCGCAGTTGGCCTTGAACTCCTGTGGCTTCATGGGTCTGTTGATCTGTTCCGAATTCTCTTAAACATTTTTTTTTTTTTTTTGCGTTGGGTTCCTCTGTCTTCTGCATCTGCCCGACGATTAACCTGTGTGTTGATGGGGGCTGAACTAGAACGGTGTTTGTGAGACCAAGGCTGATCGGGGCGGATCCCGAAAGCTGTTCTTCTCACAAAACCCGTCTGTGACGTCCAAGCGGTTTGAGCTACAAAAAGCATTATGACCCCACTATGAAAAGCTGAGACTGTTTTGCTCTGACACTCACTCCGCACAAGAGTCGTTAGAAGGTAAGGAAGGGTTCTTCTACATAGAAAATCATACACAATTATTGCATTGGGATCGTCCCTGGTGTTTTCCTAAGCTTTGCTATATCTCTCAGATCCACTTCAGAATTATCCTGTGGATGTTCAAGTTTATTTTGCCAAGTTCAATTTCTGCCCCGGGGTTTGTGTCTATAATACTGTAATAAGATCGCATAGTTGCTGTCACAAAGTCCAAACTCCACGCAGTTGTCACTGACTAGTTGTATAATAATTTCCCACCCAGGAAACAATTTCTGCAATAAAAACACGAGGTTATTGCTTGCCATACCTTTTTACTTATTGACATTTGTCAATAAAACTTATGAATGTAAGTGTTTTATTTTTGTGTTCTACTTGTTGTCCTGAAAATAAAATGATAAAACACTTCAGTGTGAGGTTAAATGAGGGCAGGGATAGCAGGTAATGAAAGTATTGAGTTTCAGGTACAGGGATTGGCTGTACATGAACATCTTAATTTGCTCCATTCCATCCTTATGGTTTCCCACTGTAATGAAAATTATTTTCACAAACACCAGCTCAGAACAAGACATGAACATAGGGTTTTGTATGTAGAGGAATCTGTCACTTTCACATCTACTTACTGCATGCATGGAATGTTTGTCCTTTGGTGGTTGCATTACTCCTCCTAAACCGTCCAGAGTTTGTAGGACACCAGAATTGTTTCACCACAACCAACAGCGCTCCCCCCTTTTGGTTTATGAGATTTAATGTTAGCTTTAGTTTATTAAGGTTATTCCAGGATGCTGATGAGCAACGTTACAAATGTCCCTTTTGACTCCAGTCTGATACGGTCTCGACAGAGTGCTACTCTAATCACACCAAATGCAGCTCCCCTGATGGGTGATTTCACCAGTTTGGTGACCTTTTCCAATCTTTCTTGTCATTCCAGATGATTTTGGACAGCGTGCCCTTGTGGGCAAGGTGTGTATGGATATAAACAACTTTGTCCCACATTACAGAGAGACGCTAGACAAGTCCCATGACGAAACCAACAGGTAGGTAATAGACAGAAGAGGGGTCAAGGCTGTATACATAATAAAGATTTAAATGATTAGAGCATATCCCATATCTTTTTGTCCCGCCCCATTTTGATATCTGGACCCCAACCATGTGGAAAAAATTATGCCATTAACTAACGGTGACTGTTTCATTTTTATTTGGGGCTATGGCAGTCAATTGAAAGACATTCTAACAGTATTTCTGATTGTCTTCTCAGCTCCACATCGCATGCTTTTAATGTGGGGCTTTGACAGTCAATTGCAAATGAGTCTGACATAATGTATCTTGTCACATCACCACTAGTTGGATGGGTGGGCTTGATGCATGTCACGTCGGAGCTTCTCAAAGTCAGGGGTTTTAATGCAGATGAGCGCACTGAATCCAGCTTCACACAGACATGAGCTGGCGAAGGGTCCCATGAGTTTTATGGTGCTTTCAAGACCGGGAACTCTGAAAATACTAGGTCAGTAAGTCGTAGCTTTAGAAAGAGGCCCGAGTTCCCGAGTTGGAATTTCGAGTTGGGTGACCGTTCAAAACAATTTTTCGCAGTCGGTGATCATTTTTTCAGGGTGCCCAGTTGTCTTAAATGCAAAATATGTCCTCGTGAATAGAATCCCCCAACATGTATAGCGAACATGGGCATCTCGGCCCTCACAGCTAACGTCCACTTGGAGAGCATAAGTTGGGGCGTTTTTGAGTAATTTAGTCAGTTTCCTCTTGATTACTAGAAATAGTTTACATTCTTAGTTTAAAAGTGTTATCTGACAAGGGTATTGATGTGAGTTTCTGTGTCTCTGCCTCCCCACACATATTTTTCACCATATCAATTGCGGCCGATAATATCAAAGTATCTGCATTGGTGTGTGGTTTCATAGCGGGCCTAGCCTTTCACCATGGGAATGATTTCAAATGCAACGGTCAAGTGCAGCCTTTTCCCATGATCTACGGGTGCTTTGTGTTTGAATTTGATCATTTAGATTGGAATCATTTTTATTTTTAAGGTTAACCACATTATGATGATTTTGAGACACAAAGGCATATATTTTTTTCCCCCTCGGGATTTTGGATATTCTCGCCACCCTATTTTCATATCCAGTCCCAAGTTTTAGAACTTCTGCTCTAGCCTCACAATATCTCTCACAACATTTGTCATATTTCAACATACAGAACAAGTATGGCCCTCAGAAAACAAAACTCATCAAATGCATCCTCAGCAAATCTGAAAGGAGAAATTAGTGAGGAAATCATTGTCTCTGAGCCAGTTGCTGCAGTCTGAAAAACAGGATTCAGTCCTTCCTTACAGTCACATCTTGCCCAACACACATCTGAGGAGTATTGATTAGGAACCAAACAGAAGGAAATGGAATGAATCGGAGAGGGACCTACCTGATAGAAATTTGTTTTCAAAATTATTTTGAAGGAAAAAATACAAATGTGATTATTGTCTTGTGTTGCTCTAGGTTCATTAGTGAGATGTTGAAGAAGAAGGTAAGACTCCTCAGCCCTGCTAGCACAGGGGGGGTTCTAAGGGTACATGTACAAGTCAGTGGCAATGTAGGGATTGTACCCCCCCTCAAAAAAACATTTGTGATCAGAATCTGTGAAAGGAGCTTTTTAGGATATTGCTCACTAGGTGTCTTTCTGTCTTGTTTGGGGCAGTACCCTCTTGTAATGCCAGTGGTGACCCCGCGCTTCGCCCTGTCTTGCTCTGCTGCCCTGCTGGGTCACCTGGGAGAGATCGCCAAGAATAACCACCTGCACATCCAGGTGAGCTTTGCCAGCCTGTAGCCACAGTAACCAAGTCAAGGGGATCCTATGGGAATGTCCTTTGAGGATAATCATTTATTTATCTGTATTTATCTCCCTTCCATTCTCTCTCTCTCTCTTGAATTTATACACATTGATAATCACCTGAAGATTTAAAAAATACATTGACTGTCTCTGTGATCCCCAGAGTCACATCAGTGAGACGAAGGAGGAGGTGAAGCTGGTGAAGGAACTGTTCCCAGACTATGACTCCTACACAGACGTCTACCACAAACACAACCTTCTCACTGACAAGGTTAGCCCAACACACACAGTACAAGGACATTCTATGGATAATGAAAATCATATTGCTGATTTATGATGATAGTGGTAGTAATGGTAGTAAGTATGCTGATGATTATCATGATAGCGGTGGTAATGGTAGTAAGTATGATGATGATTATAATGATCGCGGTGGTAATGGTAGTAAGTATGATGATGATTATAATGATAGCGGTGGTAATGGTAGTAAGTATGATGATGATGATTATAATGATAGCGGTGGTAATGGTAGTAAGTATGATGATGATTATCATGATAGCGGTGGTAATGGTAGTAAGTATGATGATGATTATCATGATAGCGGTTGTAATGGTAGTAAGTATGATGATTATAATGATAGCGGTGGTAATGGTAGTAAGTATGATGATGGTGATGATTATAATGATAGCGGTGGTAATGGTAGTAAGTATGATGATGATTATAATGATAGCGGTGGTAATGGTAGTAAGTATGATGATGATGATTATAATGATAGCGGTGGTAATGGTAGTAAGTATGATGATGATGATTATCATGATAGCGGTGGTAATGGTAGTAAGTATGATGATGATTATCATGATAGCAGTGGTAATGGTAGTAAGTATGATGATGATTATCATGATAGCAGTGGTAATGGTAGTAAGTATGATGATGATGATTATAATGATAGCGGTGGTAATGGTAGTAAGTATGATGATGATGATTATAATGATAGCGGTGGTAATGGTAGTAAGTATGATGATGATTATCATGATAGCGGTGGTAATGGTAGTAAGTATGATGATGATTATCATGATAGCAGTGGTAATGGTAGTAAGTATGATGATGATTAATCATGATAGCGGTGGTAATGGTAGTAAGTATGATGATTATTATCATGATAGTGGTTGTAATGGTAGTAAGTATGATGATGATTGTCATGATAGTGGTTGTAATGGTAGTAAGTATGCTGATGATTATTATAATGATAGTGGTGGTAATGATAGTAAGTATGATGATGATTATAATGATAGCGGTGGTAATGGTAGTAAGTATGATTATAATGATAGTGGTGGTAATGGTAGTAAGTATGATGATGATTAATCATGATAGCGGTGGTAATGGTAGTAAGTATGATGATTATTATCATGATAGTGGTTGTAATGGTAGTAAGTATGATGATGATTGTCATGATAGTGGTTGTAATGGTAGTAAGTATGCTGATGATTATTATAATGATAGTGGTGGTAATGATAGTAAGTATGATGATGATTAAAATGATAGCGGTGGTAATGGTAGTAAGTATGATTATAATGATAGTGGTGGTAATGGTAGTAAGTATGATGATGGTGATGGTTCACAGACTGTGATGGCTCACGGTTGTCACCTAACCGATGAAGAGCTGAAGCTGTTCAGAGAGAAAGGGGCGTCCGTCGCTCACTGTCCCAATTCCAACATCTCGTAAGTGTTTCTCATTACCCTACAGTTCACGTCCTTGACTACGCCTGTGTTTTCCCAAGGGTCATTGATGGAAGATGTGAAAGGAAAGACCATGTCTTAGGATTTAGAAATAAATCCCGATTCTTATTTTTATATCATACCCTATTCTTTTAAAACACAGCAGTGATACTAGATATCATATCAGCACTCAAGATAGAACCTGCCCATGTTCTCTCTCTCCTCTCTCTATTTCTCTCTCTCTCCTCCATATTTCTCTCTCTCTCTCATTTCCCTCTCTCTCATTTTCCCCTCTCTCTCACTCATTTCCCTCTTCAGGTTGTGCAGTGGTATGCTAGATGCCCGCAGGGTTCTGAACCACAAAGTAAAGCTGGGGCTGGGCACAGGTGAGTCCATGACAACACACTACAAAGCAGATCATCTTCCTTTTACCAGAGCGCACTGTGTTCTGTATCGTTTTTAGCCCATGAAAAAAACAAATGTACTATCCCTGAGTTGTCCATATTTTAAATGTATAACTAAATCGTGGTTGAGTTATATAATAATCTATATATTTTTGATCAAATTAAAGTTGAATGAAGTTATTTCAAATGGCACTGACAATATTATTTCTTAGAATATTTATTTTACATTCATTACGATTTGGGATGATCCTGTTTTTTCATTGAGGCTGGCAATAGAGGCAACTTTCTTCTAGGTTCCCTGTCCGGTATCAAACTGGCTTGACACCATAACAACATGAGATAAGCTGATCTGCTGGTTTATTTTATCACACAGGTGCATGTTATTTCCCGTTAGTATAGTTTTTAGAAAACCAGTGCTTTTTTGTTGTTGCAATTGGCTCTGTGTTTAACGCATTAACACATTTGTTTGTGTCTGCACTTGTGCGTGTGTCTGTGTTTCCGGCCTTGCAGATGTGGCAGGAGGCTACTCTCCCTCTATGCTGGATGCGGTGCGGAGAACGATGGATACCTCTAAAGCCTTGACCATCCAGGACCCCCAGTACCAAACGCTCACCTTCGAGGAGGTCTTCAGACTGGCCACACTGGGAGGCAGCCAAGGTGGGAGACCTGGCCGGAGGGTTGGGAGGGTCATCGTCACCACTATTATTACATCAATACATCAATCAGTATGAATGATTTGATACATGATGATTTATGAATTGATACATGATGATTTATGAATTGATACAGATTCATGCGCTCAGATGTTACTTTTCAAAACGCCTGTGCTGCAGCATCGATACATTGCTCACAGCACAAACGTTCTCACAGAGTGATGCCAAGCCAATAAGTTTATATGCAATCACCTAAACGGCAATGAAATACATAGGTGACATTTCTGAAATATAATCCACTGACTGTACAGGTATATCCATTTTGCAGCACATGTATTTGACCTGCACTACAGTCAAAAGCCGTTTAATGAACCCAACTGTACATCTGTGTATTTGTTTATTGAGTCCTTGATTGATGAATAATTGATTGATATTCTGAGCTCTGGGTTGATTGTTTGGTTTGTAGCCCTGTCCCTGGATGAGCATACAGGAAACTTTCAGGTAGGGAAAGACTTTGATGCTCTGCGGGTGAACACGGCCATAGCAGGAGGACCCATTGATCTCATCAACCACGGAGAGGGGCCTAAGGTAGGAACCAGTCTCCCAATACATAAAGCAGGGATCATCAACTAGATTCAACTATGGGCCAATTCTTTCTTGAGCGGATGGTCAGGGGGCTGGAACATAATAACAAATCATTTGTAGATTGCAAATTGATCACAAGAAGCCCAAACGGATATAATAATTTCACACCTTGCTTTCATTTGTATATGATCACATACCTGTATATCTCTCTGTTATGCGTGGGAATACATTGGAACAGATTTCCAAAATTAAAATCGCTTTGAGCTGATTTGCCTGTGTTCCTACTGTCTTGTGTCCCAAAGAAATATATATATATATATTTTTTTTTTAAATTTAAAAATAATATTATTTTTTTGCAAACAAAATGGGGGGGGGGAATAAAATGGGAAACCCCTGTTACCTGTTGAGTCATTCTGTCTCCCAATACATAACATTAATCTTGGTTCCATTTGATTTCAGGTGCTCCTGGAGAAGTTCTTGAATTTGGGTAAGAGTTTCGTTTCTGTCTCTCTCACACAACATGTTTTCAGACTTTGGTGGATGGGCCCTTTACGTGCCATGAAAGTATTGTGGCGAATTCACTGATAGCCACGACGGGGACTCAAACCTGGGTCCTTGCAGCTGTCAGCCAAGAGGTCCAAAACTCTTGAGGTCATCACTAGGTGTTGTAAAATCTCTCAAGTATGTTCAGGTTCTTTTTTTTCTCCTTCTTTGTTCCCCCTTTCCCTTCCTCCTTTCAGGGGATGATCGGAACATTGCGGAGGTGTACGTGGCAGGGAAGAGAGTGGTCCCATTCGTGGTAACAACATAGATTTGGGTTTGGTTGCTGGATTGTTGTCAATCTTGTTACCATCTGTCTGAACCCTCTACCAGTTTACCTGACTGCTGTTGTAACAGGACAGGAGGTGATGAGGAAAATGTATTCAACGAGAGGGATTATTACTCTATATACATTGTGTGTGTGTTTTCAATCATCTAGTGTAATTACATACAGTTAAATTCAATGGATGATATTGCTGCTCATCGTGAAGTTCAGAGTGAATCCTATGTTGTCATACTTGTGTCGTAACCCAAAGAACATCATTGTCTGTTGTTTTTGTTATTTCAAAGTCGAGGGAAATGTGTGTGTTTATGAATGTAGGTTTATTCAATTCAAGTAACTTTTATTTCCTGAGAGGGAACTTCATCTATGGTGACGGCTTGATATTAACAAGATATATAACAACACAGCAACATAAAACACGTGCAGTATAATAGATTAGATGCAATCATAGGCTATATACAAACACAAATAAAAATGTCAAGGGTTGAAGAGTTTGATGGATGATGGCACAAAACTAGAAGCTGCTCTCTTAGACTTTGTCTGCCAGAGATCTATGTATCTCTGCGCCAGGAGGAAAGGGAGTTGTACTGGTCCAAGACTTATCTCCGTGTGTAAGGTCCAAAGCTATTTGTTCCCCCTATTGTATCTGTAGCTTTGCATTTGTCCAGATTTTACAGCATCCTTGACTTCGTCTCGGGCCTAACAACACAAGTGCCAATATATCCTCCAAACACCGGTTTCTCTGGCATTAGCACTTAACGGTCATTATTATGCAACTGCTGTTCCATGCTACAGTGCTGAGTTTAGCAGAAAAGGCTACAGAGTATCTGCATGATTTTAAGTGAAAATGTGTCTCTTTTTGTTTGTAAATTTTTCGAGTTTTCACACCTGGAGGCAAAGATTTTAACACATTATTGATAGTGGTTCCAGGATAAAGTGTAGGGTTATATGAAAATATAGAGGCTGAACACTGCAAACAGCATAGCTTTAAAATGATTTTGTTAAAGCAAACATTCCTCCAAGCCAGATATTTTCCCCGTCTCACTATAACGCACAGATCTACTGCACTTTAGACCCATCTGTGTGTGACAGGT